>NC_060122.1:174887142-175190173 GCF_021461395.2 Schistocerca americana | reverse complement strand
GATATGCCTGTAAGTACTGGGCGGTTATAACTAATGTGCGGCTACTCAAAGAGGTCCAATGTGGGCTGCAGTTATCGTATGACAGGGAAACTTGGTAGATACGCTTATGCGTTATTGCGGAACAGATTAACTCTGAAAAAAAAAGAGATTTTGGCCACCAGGTGCGAATGTGGCGCCGTGAATGCAAGAAAGAGACATAGAAATGTTGCCATGTATAATGGGTTAGCAAGGGACATGGGTAGGAAAGGTCAAACAAGTGAAAAACGCGTAATGTTTATTTCGTTATTAACTGCCACTTACACAACCTGTTCATTTTGAGCACTGGAAACGTAGACGAGATGTTGTATCCGTAAAACTATGTGATCAACAGTTGCTCGCAGCAGTTCTGATGGAATCTGAGCTACGTGTATATGCCATTTAGAGTGCGTGGTGACCGAATGTGTCCTGGTATACGCGTTCTTTTAGATACCCCAGGCCGAAAGTCACATGGATCCAGATCAGATGATCTTGGAGGCCGTGCATCTGGCAAAGATCTGGCTATAACACGTTCGTGCAAAGTTGCATTAAGCTGATCTTTCACTGGGCGAGTAACATGAGATGTTGCCCCATCTTGCATGAAAACACGTAGTAGCCCTCTTCCAAAGCAGGAATCACCTGCTTTACAAGGAGGTCTCGATAATGAGCAGATGCCATGGTACACCTGACAGACCCAAAAGTGGAACTGACTGAGAATAAAGGTGCTTGTCAATCCATACCAAACAGTCACATACGGCCGCACTACAAGCGGATTGAAAGTACCCCAAATTCGGCAGTTCTGTGTATTCACTCCATCCTGCATGTAAAATGTGCATCGTCACTGCACAGAATATCGCCCAGCCACATGTCATCAACTTTGATCCATGTCAGAAACAGCTGAGCAAAATCAAGCTGTTTCAGTTGTTGTACCTTCTGGATCTTGTACGTATACCAGTGAAAAATAGACCACAAAACTCTCTGTATTGTAGTCCATGGGATTGATACTTCTCCTGACACTGCACGAGCAAGATCACTGTTTGGACCACGAGCTGCAAGGTCAGTTTCAGCAGCAGCGACCTCGTCAACAACTTCCCCCGATACAGGACGCTTTCTTCTTCCAGATGTGCAATGACGTTATCAGATGTTGAGAGAACCCTTCCGCCCGTTCACCCGAATCTCATTATCGTCCGTTTCAAACCAGACATCGGGGCCCTCCTCAGACCATTTAGTCGGCGATACTGTCACAATGCAACACTGTAATTGCTTCCATTCACACCCTACGGTTTCACTGACAACACACGATTTCTCCTCTCGACAGTGTTCACTCACCTTATGCCTAGTCAAATGACAGCGTGGATTAAAGCCCACGCTGGACCTCCGTGACTGGCTGAACTTCAATTAGTACGTTATTAGTACTTCAATTAGCTGAACCCCGTACGTTTCTTACGAAGCATTCTGGCTGCGTTTCCAGGGTTATTACAAATGATTGAAGCGATTTCACAGCTCTACAATAACTTTATTATTTGAGATGTTTTCACAGTGCTTTGCACACACATACAAAAACACAGAAAGTTTTTTTAGGCATTCACAAATGTTCGATATGTGCCCCTTTAGTGATTCGGCAGACTTCAAGCCGATAATCAAGTTCCTCCCACACTCGGCGCAGCATGTCCCCATCAATGAGTTCGAAAGCATCGTTGATGCGAGCTCGCAGTTCTGGCACGTTTCTTGGTAGAGGAGGTTTAAACACTGAATCTTTCACATAACCCCACAGAAAGAAATCGCATGGGGTTAAGTCGGGAGAGCGTGGAGGCCATGACATAAATTGCTGATCATGATCTCCACCACGACCGATCCATCGGTTTTCCAATCTCCTGTTTAGAAATGCCGAACATCATGATGGAAGTGCGGTGGAGCACCATCCTGTTGGAAGATGAAGTCGGCGCTGTCGGTCTCCAGTTGTGGCATGAGCAAATTTTCCAGCATGTCCAGATACTCGTGTCCTGTAACGATTTTTTTCGCAGAAGAAAAAGGGGCCGTAAACTTTAAACCGTGAGATTGCACAAAACACGTTAACTTTTGGTGAATTGCGAATTTTCTGCACGAATGCGTGAGGATTCTCTACCGCCCAGATTCGCACATTGTGTCTGTTCACTTCACGATTAAGAAAAAATGTTGCTTCATCACTGAAAACAAGCTTCGCACTGAACGCATCCTCCTCCATTAGCTGTTGCAACCGCGCCGAAAATTGAAAGTGTTTGACTTTGTCATCGGGTGTCAGGGCTTATAGCAATTGTAAACGGTCAGGCTTCTGCTTTAGCCTTTTCCGTAAGATTTTCCAAACCGTCGGCTGTGGTACGTTTAGCTCCCTGCTTGCTTTATTCGTCGACTTCCGCGAGCTACGCGTGAAACTTGCCCGCACGCGTTCAACCGTTTCTTCGCTCATACAGAGGCATCCAGAAGCTTTAAACTGCGCATACCATCGCCGAATGGAGTTAGCAGTTGGTGGATCTTTGTTGAACTTCGTCCTGAAGTGTCGTTGCACAGTTATGACTGACAGATGTGAGTGCATTTCAAGCACAACATACGCTTTCTCGGCTCCTGTCGCCATTTTGTCTCACTGCGCTCTCGAGCGCTCTGGCGACAGAAACCTGAAGTGCGGCTTCAGCCGAACAAAACTTTATGAGTTTTTCTACGTATCTGTAGTGTGTCGTGACCATATGTCAATGAATGGAGCTACAGTGAATTTATGAAATCGCTCCAATCATTTGTAATAGCCCTGTACTTTATGGACCAATAGTAGCTCCAGACGAAGCAGTCAGTTTCAGTTGCCGGACACAGTGAAAGTTAACTGATTCAATTAAAATATTCTGACGTACATTGTTTCCGGTGTAGACCCAAGTTGTGATATTAGATCACCTGTTGTGAAGTGAAAGCAAAGATGCACTGTAATAATATCGTATTATTGCAATGTAACGGGAAGTCTTTCATACTCTAAAAGTTAACAATCTGACAGCAAGAATTTTGCACAGTATAAACTGCCTGAATAATTAACTCGGGCATGAAACCTAAAGTAATTGTTACCGCAAAAATTGATCACAAAAACTGTCTCTGAATAATATAAGTTGGCCTGATTGAATAAATAACACAATTAAAATATTTTCCCATTACCTCTAACTTACGCAAATCTGAATAAAGCGTTGCAGTACTGCTCTGTCTTGCGCGCCGCTATGCTAAAGCTGCAAATTACTGTGTCCGCAGAGAAACTCGAGAGGTGCAATGAGTTCTCTTTTAATTGCAGATCGAACATACTTGGTTGCATCATCCATTAAAAACAAATGTAAGAGAAAGGTTGGTAAGAAAATAAAATACGAGAACTGTGAGAACAAGTGCTCAAGGCAGATTTTAAATTTAATGAACTTCTCAACATCCAAACAATACACTTTCCTATCTCTCAAATCTAACAACTCTCAATATAATAACCAAGTTCGTTCGATGGTGCAGCAATAGTGAAAAATAACAACATCAATATTGTATTTACCTGACATTCCATTAGATTTCTTCCTTCAAAAATCAGTTTCGCAATCATGTTGATTGAACAAAGAGATAAATTTTAATTTGAATCATAAAATTGACATAGCTTCATCACTAACATAGCTTAAAATTATCACCTTAACTCTAACACAATTGAACTTCGGCTCCACTCGCTACCAAAGCTAAATATTGTCTGCCCCACTGCACCCTTGTGCAGCTCAGAGATGTTAGCTGAACTTCTGCGATGCAGCTTACAACATCGCTGCTCGCTTACAATCGATTCAGGTACCAATAATTCACATATCAAAATTATACATGACACCTGTCAACAGCATACATAAGTCACCAGCGAATTTTGATCTCACAATCTGCATAGAGGGCAAAGTATTCTCGCGACATCAGAATAACGTTAATTAGAGATTAACAAGCCTTTTAGGGTAGTAGTTACGCATGAATTAATTTTGACTACTTTCTGATTTTATGTGGGTTGCGATGGGGCACCAGGTATACCAGACAAAGCTGACGCCTGATTACACAGGTATTGTCCCTATTTCTTGCTGGTCGTAACTGCAGTTAACTTTACTGCAGTTAACTCGTAAGTTGATAATTTCCTCCAAGATTGCGTTTGCCATTGCAAGGAAGCTTTTTGTGGACGTGCAAGCGCTCCTTCGCGAATAAATACGCCACGGAAGAGCTAGAGAAGCGGTGTCCGCTGTTAGAAAAAGTGCCTGGCAATCTGCACAGTCAGCGGTTCTCTTCACGACGCATGGTTTTAAATAACCTCACATCAAGATCTGAGCTTCTTTGTTTGGAGTCTGTGTATTCCAGCTACGATAGACTGGCTGACAAAAGAACTGAAGCACCGAAGAAAGCCGATACGGAAGGATACTTCACGGATGGAGTGGGTGTCTCATGTTATTTCAGTGATTACCAAATGCAGTATGAACCTCCTAATCAGCGTGACACACCGTCCCAGTTGGCCACGGACGATGCGCTGATTCCGTTGGGAAGGGTGTCATAAAGCCATTGTATGATCTGCTGAGGCAAGCCCACAAATGTTGTAACTCTCTGTTGATCCATTGTGGAAATGGAACAGCGGCTGGTCAAGTATTTAAAGATGAAATTCACCAACAGCCGTGCAGTCCATATGTAATACTGTTTTATTTTTATTACCAGTTTCGGTATTCCATTATGCCATCTTCAGGCCCCATATGCATCTCTCAGTTCGATATATTTTTGAGAGATGCGTATGGGACATAAAGATGGCATAGTGGAATCTCAGCTGCACGATTGTGGGTGAATTTCATCGTTAAGAACTTTTGTAACTGGTCCTTGAAATCCTGGATACAAGAACACGGATGGAGTTGAGGTCCGTGTTGATCCCACCCCTGTTCCACTTGGGATAGAACTAGGGATGTTGCTGGCCACGGGAATACCTATACCGTCACGCAGGCAGTTCCTAGAGACATGGGACTTCTCCGAGGTCACTGCAGACGGTCATCCGAGATAGTTCAGAACCGCGATTCATCAGTGAACAGAATACGATGTCATACTTAGCAGCCTCGGCACTACTCCAGCCGCAGCCGTTTTAGTCGTGGTGTTACCAGCAGCATACTCATGGAGCTGTAATGCTCCGGCTGCAGCTAGTCTCCGACCTAAGGTACGGGGTGACACAGGAGACGGGGTTACAACATGCTCAATGAACTAGACGGCCATACTCGCTTTTGGTGGCCAGAAATGAGTCACCGAAATCTTTACGACGAGCATACCTGCCCACACGTTCCCATTCCAGTCCAAAATTGGGCTACTTGGCCACCTGAATGCTCCACTCAGCAATATTTGTACCCTACTACCAGTCGTCGAAGTGGAGGCCACGATAAAGATCTTTTGAAACTTTTTCGGATACTGGTAACGCTGTCTCGCACAAGTACAAGGCATTCTTGTGTCCACAATGATCTCCCAACATCTGATGCTGTTAGCGCCCATTATACAGGGTGATTCAAAAAGAATACCACAACTTTAAAAATGTGTATTTAATGAAAGAAACATAATATAACCTTCTGTTATACATCATTACAAAGAGTATTTAAAAAGGTTTTTTTTTTCACTCAAAAACAAGTTCAGAGATGTTCAATATGGCCCCCTCCAGACACTCGAGCAATATCAACCCGATACTCCAAATCGTTCCACACTCTCTGTAGCATATCAGGTGTAACAGTTTGGATAGCTGCTGCTATTTCTCGTTTCAAATCATCAATGGTGGCTGGGAGAGGTGGCCGAAACACCATATCCTTAACATACCCCCATAAGAAAAAATCGCAGGGGGTAAGATCAGGGCTTCTTGGAGGCCAGTGATGAAGTGCTCTGTCACGGGCTGCCTGGCGGCCGATCCATCGCCTCGGGTAGTTGACGTTCGAGCTGAGGGAACAGCCAATTCTCTAACATCTCCAGATACTGTAGTCCAGTTACAGTAGCACCTTCGAAGAAAAAGGGACCAAAAACTTTATTGGCTGAAATGGCACAGAAAACGTTCACCTTAGGCGAGTCACGTTCATACTGAGTTGTTTCCCGTGGATTCTCAGTGCCCCATATACAGACATTGTGACGGTTGACTTTCCCGTTAGTGTGGAAAGTTGCTTCATCACTAAACACAATCTTTGAAACGAAAGATTCATCTGTTTCCATTTGAGCAAGGATAAAATCACAGAAATCGATTCTTTTAATCTTATCAGCTGCAGACAGTGCTTGAACCAATTTCAGACGATAAGGTTTCATAACTAACCTCTTTCGTAGGACTCTCCATACGGTTGATTGTGGAATTTGCAGCTCTCTGCTAGCTCTGCGAGTCGATTTTCCTGGGCTGCGAACAAATGCTAGCTGGATGCGTGCTACATTTTCATCACTCGTTCTCGGCCATCCAGAACTTTTCCCTTTGCACAAACACCCATTCCCTGTAAACTGTTTATACCAACGTTTAATACACCACATATCAGGAGGTTTAACACCATACGTCGTTCGAAATGCACGCTGAACAACTGTCGTCGATTCACGTCTGCCGTACTCAATAACACAAAAAGCTTTCTGTTGAGCGGTCGCCATCTTAGCATCAACTGACGCTGACGCCTAGTCAACAGCGCCTCAAGCGAACAAATGTACAACTAAATGAAACTTTATAGCTCCCTTAATTCGCCGACAGATAGTGCTTAGCTCTGCCTTTTGTCGTTGCAGAGTTTTAAATTCCGAAAGTTGTGGTATTCTTTTTGAAACACCATGTATACTCTACTGAGACTGGTAACACTAAACACGATCAGAGCTAATGCACTGTAGTGGTTGTTATAGCCCCACACAGAAGTACAGTTGTAATATTTTTCATATCTGCCGATAGTGTAAATGTGTACGAAGGTAGATTGTCATCCGATCACGTCTTCTGGGTATTTCACTATTGTTGTCAGGCAGTTTACAGCCACTGGGAAAAGACCCCGCGGCTGTAATCGGTTATCGTCATCGAAAATAAAAATAAGACTGCGACTAGTGTCGTCATTTGATCAGTATTAGCACTGCTGTTCTGTTAACTTTCATTATACAAATCTGCTGTTCAAAACAGTAAAACGTGGCATTAAAATACTGCAGAAAACTTCTACTAACACATGTTTTTCGTGCAGATATCGCCGTTGTTATATTCCATTACGTTGTTGAGAAAAGTAATAATTATAATAATTATAGAAACAGTAATACACAGAACATTATTTAAGAACACTTCTAATTGTAGTATTCACGTAGGATAAATTTGAAACAAGAGCAGTTTCCAATAACGCATTCTTCTTAGGAAGAATTACATTATTTTTCTTCCCGTACTATTGTTATCACTTTTCTGATTGCAGTTTGGACACAAGTAGTCACATAAATATCAGCAAAATCACAAAGATGAAACAACAGCTTTGATCAGAGGTAATTATTTTTTAAACATTAACATTTATTTACTGTCTTTTGCTTTTACTCACTGTAGTTTGGAGTCAGTTAGGTGACATGTGCTTTGCAATCTTGTTTAACACACTTTACACGCAATATGTTTGTTTTATTGTAATTGATTGCCGGACAGAACGTTCAGCATAAACGTTCAGTAGGTTTCTTATTTTTAATTCCACCACACAAGGCGCACATTCAGAGCTTTTTATTGTTATAGAATAATCTCTTCTAGAGAAATGCGTCCTCGACCCAATGTGTTCTTCTACCAGTGCCTTTTCAGCTTCCTCCAAGGATATCCTACTTCTAACCAAAATTCTTGCAATCCAGCTAGGAACGACTCAAGCACAGAAGCCACACGCGTTATGAGCAGAAACGACTATAGTTGAAAATTACCATAGGCCATCTATTGGCTTTGCATGTATATGTACTACCTATTACTGATCAAATGTGTCTACAGCCGATTTCGACGGCTTGTTATCAGCGCTGTCACTGATTTCATCCACTACGGTCGCAGGTTCGAATCCTACCTCGAGCATGGATGTGTGTGATGTCCTTAGGTTAGTTAGGTTTAAGTAGTTCTATGTTCTAAGGGACTGATGACCTTAGAAGTTAAGTCCCATAGTGCTCAGAGCCATTTGAACCATTTTGAACCGATTTCATGATCATGGTAAAGTACATCATTCTCATTTCGCTAAGGAATATAATATTCTAAAGCTGTGCCATTATTAAAATAAAATCAACCTGCTTTTTGGGCATATCTCGTGGAAGTTCTGGCTTTTTATCCGTATAGGTACTACCTTTGCTAATTTCCTTTTGAAGGGCATCTGTCCCAAATTGTATAATGAAACAAACTTACCAGTTGTGATATTCTGACCTGACGACTCACAAGTGAGATTTTCTTCTGATGGCGCTTTATTCTTCTTCCTTGCACGAATTTGGGCTTTTAGTACTGGTGAAGGTCTGCTCTCACAATTTTTCCATTTTTCTTGGGATATATTCTTTGATTGGACAACTACTTGTAAATGTTACTAAGTGCTCGACGTCAGTAACGTTTTTCTTGTACTATAGAGTGCGGAATCACATCTCCACACTTCTACCAAATACGAAGAATGGCAGTAAGTTTATTAGTAAGTCTTCATCCCTCTCTAGTAGATCTCTTTCAGGACACGCGATATTGTACAGAATATTTCACGAGACATAGTTGCTCGAAAGATGTTCCGTCCAACGTTCTTATTCCACAAATTGAAGATTCCCCATGCGATCGACATACCGCAGCAAGGAATAAGAGTCCCAGGACTGAGTGACAGAATCTCAACATTTGTCCATGTTGACCAAAGACTCGCTGTCCCTCCATCTTTGATACCTCTAACATTTCTTTGAAGCGTTGTGGAAAGTACTATTACCAATGAAATTTTCACGTCACTTATTCTGTCGTTTGGATTCCTGATGTCTCCTGGGGTACTCTTCAGACATTCGTAACTGATAGGCGGCCATGTTGTGCTGGGTTGGTGTAACTTCCAGTCTACGACCAAGTTAAAACTGCAGTGAAAATCCGAGGAAGCTTTTCGCAGATACGTTATTTCTCTAGTATGTCCGTCGAGAGCGTCACACCTCATGTCCCTCGAGAGTGTCACACCTCGCTATTCCTTTTGAGCACGCAGTGAGTACTTAAAGATGTTTAAATCAAGGGTGTCTTGCGCCACATGTGAAGTGCCTACTGAGGGGTTCCATCTGTTTTCATCCTGCCCACATGGCAGTACTCGGCCACAGACTACAGTTTCAAGAATAACACTCTTGCATCCGTTTTGATGAGAAATGTGTGATCCCCACCAATCAGACAGGATTTGGCTGCTCTGATTTTCATGACTTCGCGTGCATTCTAGCACTGACAGCGAGCTGCAGACCAGCGTAGGCAACTGGCGAAAAGTACACCTTCTACGACGATGGAATGTGTCCCCGGATATCATGGTACGATTGCCAACTGGCGACTCTTATTTAAAATCACCTGTGCTTCATGAGTCTCTTTATTATTTAGTGTGTTTCGCGACTTAGTACAAATATTTACACCAAATGAAACATTGTTGGCATACTTGTCACGTGATTTAGTTCCTTTAGAGAAGTATTCTGTGTATTAAGTATTCTGCATATTCCACAACATAAATTTATTATGTGAATTGGTTTTCAGTTTATACGACCGTTATCAAACCGTAACTGTCGTCGCCAAAAAAGGTACAACATTCGTGCACAACATTCTAAAAGACGTTGCATACCATGGGTGAATACAGAGTGAACATCATCTCTGACAGTGCACTAGCAATGCAATTAAAAATTATAAACAGCAAATAAATATAAAAGGAACAGACCAAAAAAATCATTGATACTGAACTCGAAAAATCAGTGCCAAAATTCACAATCCCAATTAAATGATATTAGTGCTTCAAAAGAGTGATGAAGAACAGCTTGGGAGTGCAGGAAATCACTTAGTCACGATTCATGCAAGAAACTAAGAGATATCTGCAGAAATTTCTTCACATATGCCATTCTTCGCTAAAAATTTTATGTTTTTATGGACCCTGACTGATCTAAAGATGAGAATAAGATATCGAAACTAGTACTCGCTGAAATGATTAAAGACTGACATATGTTTTACAACTTTAAACCCTTATTTGCGGTACTGTTCATTGTGTCACAGCTCATCACGTTGTCCATCATAAAATGCATTTTTCACAAATTTGTGACTCCGTTTTTCGCTGGTCATTGATGAGCAGTAAGTCCTGTCATCTCTGTGAACTCGTCTCGTTTCGCTCTTCAGTGAACGACACGGTGATCTTCTCTTGCAGCGCTCCTTTTGAACCACTGTTGCAGAGTGATAAGTAATACGATTTTCTCGCTATTGCAGTTCTAAGCACAATCATGGTTCAAAATGGTTCAAATGGCTCTGAGCACTATGGGACTCAACTGCTGTGGTCATAAGTCCCCTAGAACTTAGAACTACTTAAACCTAACTAACCTAAGGACACCACACAACACCCAGCCATCACGAGGCAGAGAAAATCCCTGACCCCGCCGGGAATCGAACCCGGGAACCCGGGCGTGGGAAGCGAGAACGCTACCGCACGACCACGAGATGCGGGCTAAGCACAATCATCTACTGCGTGAGTCGGAGTAGCGAATATTCCCCGCAGTGCTTCCCATATTACAAAGTGACGGAATCTCTGGAATTAAAGATGATGTTAGTGCCTTCTTGTCAGTTCCTGCTCGGCGTCGATATGTCACTGAGATGTAACAGAAACGGATATGGCGTCGGCAAATCGTTGGGACCAAACTTAGTCTTAGATTTACTCTCGGTGTTGACGTAGTCTAACGACAATTTTCAACATCGGATGGAGGCAGAGGGTACAACCGGTAAGTTAGAAATAAACTTTTTCTCTAAATCATGATGCATGTAACGATTCTGGATTTTGAAGCCATACACATTAAACCCACATTTCATTTGAGCGAGGATTCCGTAGCTAATGGGTGACGTCATAAGTGGAATGGAGTTGGAACGACACATGCTCATTGTGGAAAGCTTACTGTGGGAACTTGGACCAACCTCTGATCAATGTACTGCTGTAATAAAAGATGGATTACCCTACAGACGGCGTGCAAAAAAAAGGCTAATTTTCATTTGTTAACGGAAGAGTGGAAACGGAACAGGGTCTAAGTAACAAATCTCACATTTGTCAAAAGCAAAGAGTGAAAACCCCGATGTAACACAATTTATACATAACTTATTACATCTACATCTACATCTACATCCATACTCCACAATCCACCTGACGGTGTGTGGCGGGGGGTACCTTGAGTACCTTTATCGGTTCTCCCTTCTATTCCAGTCTCGTATTGTTCGTGGAAAGAAGGATTGTCGGTATGCCTCTGTGTGGGCTCTAATCTCTCTTATTTTATTCTCATGGTCTCTTCGCGAGATATACGTAGGAGGGAGCAATATACTGCTTGACTCCTCGGTGAAGGTATGTTCTCAAAACTTCAACAAAAGCCCGTACCGAGCTACTGAGCGTCTCTCCTGCAGAGTCTTCCACTGGAGTTTATCTATCATCTCCGTAACGTTTTCGCGATTACTAAATGATCTTGTACCTACTATCCAAAAAATTGAAAACACATTCTGATTCGACAGCATTAAGCTGCCAGCCCCATCAATGCTAAAAATAACGAGAAAAATTAGAAAATAAATATTTTTTAAGAACGTTCTAGATGCCATACCAGGAAACTGACTGGTTCAATCGGTGCTAATACAGAGGCACTACCTTTCATTTGTGATAATACAAGTATAGAACTGTAATGAACAAGAAATAATTTCTCATTTTTTCAAGTTTTTTGTGAAGGAATGACAAATTTAAATTCAAGAAAAGGAAACCTCTCACTGTTGACTCCTATTTCTTAAACAACTCGGCTTTTTTGATCAGATGTTGCAAAGTCTACTCTGAAACACTCTGTGCTGTGCTGTTGAGGAATAAATGGAAACTTTTGAAACATTTTCTCCACCATTTGACACTTGAAACAAGCCTAGGGAGATGTTATGGAGTACCTCTAACAGGTAAAAATTGCACTTACAACTAATTCAAGTCCAGTCGTCAACCATTGCTAAAATATCATTCAGGTTTTGTTCATAATAACATGAGAGAGTCACATAGGCCTTTCACTGCTTAATCGGAATACAATTTTAGTATAAACTTTTAGAAAACTCTTGAGTAACCAGAAAGAAACAAGTCACTTTGTGTGGCATCGTCTGGCAGAATGACCGACTAGCGAAGTGGGTCTCTTTTAACAGATAGGTTGGATGAATTGGAGTGCGCGTCTAAGGTCGCGACTCTCCCACCAATGCAGTTAAGTAGAGAATAATAGGATTTGTGAAATGTTAACACTGTTTGTTACTCTGAAAGTGAGAAGGAATTATAATTTGAATAATAAAAATGATTATTAACTTGAAGTGTGGTTGAAGTAGGTGTACATATTACTATGCTACATCTTTGAACAGCTGGCTACTTTATTTGACGCTATGTGCATTAAAAATAACTTGCAAACCTACAAATTTTGGAACTTATTTCAGTAAGTGAGAGCCTTAGGGTGTTTCTTTGTAGTTCCATTAAAATCCTCCAAGCAAAAGCAGCGAAATCGAGTTATACGTGCTATATCTATGCTAAGGCACCAGTTGAATAAACCGGGCCGATGGACATTTTAGAATTTTTGTGTTTTTCTTTGACGCGTCAAGACACATCTCAACACTGCACGCACTCGCTCTGATGACTGATACACGTATTCAGTAGCTATTTTATTATTTATATGTTTACGAGGATCACCAAATACTACTTCACCGATGAGTATCGCTTCTGCCTTCAACCAGACAGTCGTTGGAGACGTGTTTGGAGGCAACACGGTCAGGCTGAACGCCTTAGACACACTGTCCAGCGAGTGCACCCAGGTTCCCTGACGTTTTGGGGTGTCTTTATGTGGGGCCGACGTACACCGCTGGTGGTCGTGGAAGGCTTCGTAACGATACGTGAATGCCATCCTCCGACCGATTGTCAACCATATCGGTAGCTTATTGGTGAGGCATTCGTCTTCATGGACGACAATTCGCGTCCCCATCGCTCGACTAGAGTGGCCAGCATGTTCTTCAGACATGAGCCCTATCGAACATGCCTGAGGTAGATTGAAAAGGGCTGTTTATGGACGATGTGGCCCACCAACCACCCTGAGGTATCCACGCGAATCGCCGTTGAGGAGTGGGACAGTCTGAAATGACAGTGCCTTGATGAACTTGTGGATAGTATGCTGCGACGAATACAGGCATGCATCAGTGGAAGAGGACTTACTACTGGGTATTAGAGGTACCAGTGTGTACAGCAATCTGGACCACCAGTTCTGAAAATCTCGATGTATGGTGATACAACATGCAATGTGTGGTTTTCACGAGGCGGAAAGTACGTTTATGTTAATCTCTATTCCAATTTTCTGTAAAGGTTCTGGAACTCTCGGAACCGAGGTGATGCAAAACTTTTTTTCATGTGTGTAATTTATACCTCTTCACTATTAATTCTGTTAGCAGTACATCTTGCATTTACTGTGCACATTTATGACTGCATTTAGCGCAAAATTATATCACTGTAGAGCGCATAGTTGAGGAGATATGACATCAAATATTGAGGTGTGCGTGAAAAATACGATGCGTGAGAAACTAGCCTTTCCTAAAAGCGGAGAGCACATTACCCGCACTGGTTTCCAGCTTCCATTACACTATGGGTGAATAAGTGCAAATTAATAATACTTACATAATTTGAGGATTTCGTCTTGAATCATGAGTGTTTCACATTATTAATCGATTAATCGTTTGTATCGTAATGAAACGTTTGAAGATGTTTTGTACATGGTAGTTCCATTTTTTAAGGTATCGGGGTAATTTGAAGTGCTCCATGTAAATCGATAATCATGCATCCTTCGAAAGTTTCTTTTAATTACTTATTTTGTTTGCTTTCCTCAACTCAGGGAGGCTTGGTTGTTTGCTGTTTTCGCTTTGGGCAACTTTCTGCATTTCCAACTGCGAGAAAAAGCAAATATACCTGCTTGCGAGAATAAACATGAATTTGGCCCTGCTCTATAATATTTCTAAAAAATGTGCGAACTGATTAAATCCTGATCTTTACTATTAGTCTATCTAATTAAACAAAGTGGTCCCTGCGCGTTAATGAATCTACTAATAATGGTGTTCATGAAATGGCCCCTGAGCGCTGATAATTTTCGTAGCAAACCATGTAGAGCGATTCTTGGAAACGCAGTGGTTGCGGCTCTCTGTGTGCCAACTGCAAATGTCTGATTACAGATGTTGAGAGCCTGGTACAGTGCTCCAGATAAAAATTAAACTATTTTATACACGTCATTGAGTGAGAAACTCTTGAAATGAAAATTATTTGGATCCATGATTTGGACAGCGCTCTTAGGTCAAGTATTTCTTTAACAAACTGTTTTTAAATCATCCGATTTATTGTCACTCGTATGAATTTCATGTTACAGCACTCATTAACATTGACAAATGGCAACGTTATATCAGATTCTTACTCTCACAAATATTAGACAAGTAAGTGATAAATATAAATATACGTTACAGTGAAAATTAGACAATTTTAGTCAGAAATATAAAGTTCCCTGATATGGATGTCTCACTAAACAATGGTTCCAAGCTAAGCGCGACTGAAATGCAACTAAATGAAAAATATTACCTTCATTACTTTTCATACGCTTCTCTAACCTCATTACCTCTCATTTCATTCTAAATCGCTAATCGAATATTTCTCCTCTTTTTCATGAAATTCAATCACAAATCTGTTTTACTTAAACAGAAATACAGTTAACTTCATGTATGCAATGCCACGAGTAATCTCCTAGCCGCCTGTTTCACTACCCCCTAACGACAGAACTCCTGCGCTCCTCGCTGCCAAGCAGCGATGACAAAAACAACCACATCTTCCAGCAACACAGCTACTCTGGCCAAAGACTGCGTGCGAATAATAAGCCATTCAAAATTTTCTTTTAGCGTTTTAGACACCCATAGTACGTATAAATTTCTGAAATGCAAATAACAAACTTCCAATAGACCAGTTTTACCTTGTCTATCAGGGATACATGACTTCACGCCTCACTTACCAGTAAACGTTTTTCTTATACCCTAGTCGTATGCGGTTCCGACGAAGTCAGTACGCTGTAAAATCCTAAGTCTGTCGCCGTATTCTTCGCGAGGGAGGCTTTCGTTGGCGCCTGCGTGATCAGAACCGCTCGGAGCGCCTGTGCTACCTGTTGCTCGCGTTTGGAATTCTTTGTCCGGCTCCCCTGCAGTGGTGGTATCACCTCGGCCGCTCTCTGCTCCACCATTGTGTAAGAAATGAAACGTCCCCTTAGAAAAATTATACATGACTGTGCTTAAACTGGAACACAATATTTTTTAGCGCAACGCAATCTGACTTTCAATAATCCCTACAAAAGAATGGCCCTGACTAACATTAACCTATACCTTTCACAAATCACTTACCTCACAAAAATCTTCGTTACTCAAGCTACGGCAGTACAGCGAGCGCCACTACTGCCAGCCAAATAAAAGATTCAAACTACTGAAGGCACTAACTACTGATAGGCATAGTTAGCAAATGAAAGATTTTGATAGAGAACAAACAGTGTATTTACCTTAATAGTGTTCAAAAGTTATATATATATATATATATATATATATATATATATATATATATATATATATATATCAGTTCATGATATCCGGTCTTACAAATTTACTGTCTCTGTCCAGATCAGCCGCTATCTAAACTCCGACATCTCTCTCCCCACATCCACCACTGCTGGCGGCTCACCTCCAACTACGCAACGCTACGTGCTGTTAACAGCCAACTGCCCAACACTACAGTGGCAGACAACAATGCAAACTAGCCACAGACTGCACATAGCACATCCAGTGATTTTCATACAGAGCGCTACGTGGCGTTACCAATATAAAAACCCAAACAGCCTACTTACAGAAAGACTTACAAACGGACGGCTGAAGGTGTCATCCATCATTAACTCTCCTATACTGACTAGACAATGTCACACTCTTCATCCGAAACAGAGGCTGGATAAATGTAGCCTACAGTGTACAGTGACGGTATCCTCGCCAACTTCAGATGTCACTTCATAATTTGACAGGTGATTAAAATGCTTTATGTGTAGATGAGTATCTAATTCTTCCATGAAGGAACACCAGTTTGATGTAGCTGCTTGACTAAGAAAGTACCGCAAAAAAAATTGTCCAGAGGAGTTTTTCACTTCTCTGACCATCACGTGAGAAACACACGTTTTATTCCTGTCAACTCCTGCGTGCTGGTCACGTGATTACAGAGTGTGACCGCAGTAAAAGCAGGACAGTCGAGCGGGGTAGCCGCACGGTCAAAGACACCTTGTCACGGTCGGTGCGGCTCCTCCCGTTAGGGGTTGGAATCCTTCCTCGGGCATGGGTGTGTGTGTTGTCCATAGCGTAAGTTAGATTAAGTAGTGTGTAGGCTTAGGTACCGATGACCTCAGCAGTTTGGTCCCGTGACCTTACCTCATATCAGCGGAAGGGATGCAGAGTCAGTGTGAGTCCCTCGGCAGGTGCGAAGGTGAATGATTGGCATTTGAGAGAAAAGGTGACTCTGCCAGAAAGGCGGGAAGATCGTAATTAAAATAGTAAATCAAGTACTGAAGTGATGCCACGATTCGACTAATTTCCTAACATGAGTAAACAAGGTTGTGCAGTCGTACTAGAATTGCATGTTAAGAGCGGGTGCCGAAAAAGCAAAATGAGCTATAATTGTTTACAACTGGGAAAGCTAACGATTGGTTTCTTCTTTCCACAAAATGTCTCCATGATGACGCGACGCACACAGCAATGGCTTGCCCGACATGCTTTTTAACACAAAGGCTAAGGGATCCAATGTTTAAGAACAAATAATGCATATCATAGATTCTCGCACAAAGATTTCCTTTTCTAGTCAGATTACATCATACAAAAAAAAACTGATATTTACTTGGCATAAACATTACGAAGCACTTGTTATACTTCAGAGTAAACATTCAAAAGTGATGCAGTTAACTACAGAAGTATCACAGTAACAATTTCACATCATAGAGCTGCACTCGTAGTATTGTAGGCGCCCCGGTGGTTTCTGTCGCCTACGGTGGACTGGATGGCCGAGCGGTGACCTCCCCAGTTGTCAGGATGCTAGGAAATGGCTGTAGAAGCGTCAGAAACGCCAAAGAAACATTATTAACTCATAACATCCTTATCCTGCGAGTACAATGTGGCTTGGTGATATCAACGACCTTCCCCGAGTCCTCGCTGACTCGTAGCGATGACACCAGATCCGGGTCGCGCAGTCTTGCTAGCGCAGCGCCGCGTGCTGTGACGTAGCGGAGGAATGCCTTACATCGGCCGCGCGCGGCTGGCGGCGTCCGGCTGGCGGACAGCGGCTCGGCAGCGGACAGCAAGCCGCTGCGCGTAGAGGCTCTGGGTTGGAGTCCCGGTGCTGTTGCAACGAGAGGCGTTCTCGTAGTGCGGAGTGTACTCTATCCCACCCCGTCTTCTTCCCTGCTCCTCCTGGTGGCTCGTCCGCGGTGGACGGGCGGAACGGGCTGCAGTCCCCCAGCGTCGTCGGCTCACCCGGTTGTGACGGCGGATGCACGATCTCGACGACGGCTCACTCATGCGGTCAACATTGGCGGCGAGCGAGTCTGCCGCGATGTCTGCTAATCCTGGGTTGATGATTGACAGCGGCATCAAAGAGGACCAGAGCTGGTACTGTCCCCTCACGTCTGCTGCTAGATGGTCCGCCCTTACTGCAACATATCCTTAATAAAGATTAACATGTCGATCACCGAGCTGAGCACTACGCAGCGACCCAGTACACATCTACCTGCAAGTCTAACTGTGGGCGCGAGTGCGAGTGCCTTGTTGCTATCAAAGCTGGCGTATTTAAGGGAAGCACGAGCGACGTCCTGACGTCATGCTCGTTTGTAATTACCGCATTCGTTCCACTTATACTGCTGATTCATCTGTCGTACTCGCCCCTTAGGTGTTCTTGCGACAGAGTTACGTGTTGTTGCGGCAGACTTACGCGAAGTTGTGAAATGCAGTACAGCTGACGCTATACCTCTGTCTTGCACTATACGAAAGTCTCCGTCTAACACAAACCCGCGTGCTAAGCAATTCTCTCTCGCCCGTTGTGTGTAACCAGGCCATTGCCCCTGCGTGACGACACATTCCGATATATGAGCAATCCTCTTAGCTCTTGCCTGACCTACTGCCTCTGGCTCTCAGCATAGGCAACGAAACTTTGACAATATTCCACGTTTCCAACTCTTTACTATTCCGCGACACTACAGTATAAACGATAATACCACCCGTTGTATAATATGCAAAGTCTCTGTAACAGAACGAACGACAAAGATGACGGCTCATTATGATATCCGACAGCTGAATCTATGGGTCGTGGTAATCATAAAGTTGTATTGCCGAGACACGCACTGAACTATCTCATTCATTATATTAGTCCATTTTCTTTCAAGGATGTTTTATTTATTCAACAAAAATGACTTTATGCGCAACGATTCGCAAATTTCGATGACACTGACATTTGAAAGTACCAGAACGTGAAAAAGTAAATAAATATAATGTGGGAACTGGTTCTTAAAATTATAGCAACAATGACATCACCTTACGAAGTGTACTTTGTGTTCGTATAAAAGGGGAAGATACCATCAAATGCCGCGAAACATAACTAACACATTAAGTGTAATGAATGAGTATAATAGCATGTAAAAGAAAAAGATATTAGGCATCATCTTAAAAAAATCATAATGTCTGTGGACAGATGTGCATGGGAAAGAAATGAAACACATTTTTTACTAACTAAAAAACTATGGATGTTGAACATTGTTGAAAATATTTCATTTATAAGTTTATTGATGACAGGATTTAAATATCTTCCCGTCTACCTAATTGAGGATATAACTCAAAGACTTCTTTTTTTTTTTTTAAGCGACATGTTGAATTACCACGTTCTCAAAAAAAATCGGTTAGATTTATGGGCACCAAGTGATATCTTGGCCATTTATAAGTGAATGATGTTGTTTAGTACAATGAATGATACTCTTTCAAAATCTAATTCTGTTTATGTTATTCTCTTGAAGGAATTCCTTTAGGTTTGAAAGCTATATAAAAACAATATTTTGTTGGATAAAGCAAAACAGCCTTATAGGACAATTTATTTCGTATGGAAAACCAAAATAAGGAAAAATATGTCACTCATGTAATCACTCTCCTTGCCATTTAACAGAATAACCAAATGACAAGCGGGTCTGGGCCTGTATTGCTGCTCGTTCCAAACAATCCATTGACAGCAGCATTTACGCCTTTCCATTTTCCTTGAATTACGTTCATTAACGTTTGGTGTCCTGGTGGCTCCCTAGGTTTCATTCTCAATAATGCATGTTTAATAGTGCCTGTCAGAGTTTATCGACGTAATTAGCTGGCATGTACCCCTATACCCTTCAGATCAGAACGGCTAGTTTAAGTTCACGACACGAAAGGATCCGTTCTATGTTAGCTGTAAGTTTTAATACCATTGAATTAAGTGACCAGCAATGCTCAGTTCGCGCGTGGAAAGATCGTAGACACAAACCGATAGGAAACACAAATAAATTGCACACATTTACATAACAATACATTACAAATAAATCTGTTAGTAACAATAAACAAGAATACCATATCATAGCTTGCACAACTTACAACAAATTCAAACGGCATTGGCGTTGCAGATGTAACTGACGGCGTAACCTTCACAATCAAACGGCGCCTACTGTCTTTCTGTCAACAGCCTTCGCAAATACACTGCCAAATACAAGGTTCAGGAGAAATTTAAAGAACACCTAGAAAATCAGTACGGAACAAAGCATTAACAGACGAAGCAGTCAATAACGTCACAATTACGAAATCAGAAAATTGCTTTAAAAGAAACAAAATTTTCTTGGTCTATCTTGCCGTAATAAAGAACTACAGTTGATATAACTTAGCAATCAACAAATCAACCTTGCATTTATTAAGAAAAGAACTGCAGGCAAAAGTGCCTTAACCTTTAAAAGAAAATTGAAATTTCTGAAACGGTAAATTGCTAATAAAGCCTCCTTTCAAACAAATCCTCAAATTCTAAGGTTAACAAATTTAAAACATATTAACTTTTGTTCTCGGCTCACAATAATTAGCCGATTCAAAGCAATCAGAATTTACAATCCAGCAAGTATCTTATTAGCTTAGTTCAAGACAAAATTATGAAGCAACAATTTAATTCACATTGGCGTGAGTGGTAGTTACAGAAAAATAAACGTTGGCTAGAATACGTGGGCCAGAAAATGGACAATTTAAAGAATTACACTAGACAAACCACATAATGAAACACGATTTTGTGACATTCTCAACATGGGAAAAATTCTTAAGCATTTGCGCTCCTTGTGCCTACTGAATATCGAAAACTTGAGGGCAATGTCACGCTCCACAAAATCAATCAAGTTAGTGAGCCACTTGTCCCAACGCAAGCCAAGACCATTTACATTCAAGCAGAACGTTCACCATTTCATGCACTGAAGTGATTCTTGTTCAGACCCATAAAAAGCTATCGGTCTTGTATTGCGAAGCATCCACTACTCGCAAGTAGCAGAGGTAGTGCCTGGCAGCTCCGTATGATCTGCCCGATCGCAGACAATTAAATTTCTATTGATGGACCGTATTCATCAACCATATTACAGCTACCAATTCCGGCCATAAAACGACAAGTACGTGCCTATCAACTATCAATAGTTCTTCCCTCTAACGGAGACAACAACATCCCACTAGCCGTGGCACTGCTAGACTAGCTCCTCGTAGACAAGATTGGTGGGGGGGGGGGAGTCTTTACTGTATGGTTTGACAGTAATTAGTTAAATAAAAACAGTTGTTTACTAAATACTCTTAACATAGTGCAAAAGAAGGAAAAACGCCTTATCCCATCCCCATACAGATTCCTCAACCCATACAAATAGCCTGACATTTATGTTTGTGAATTTTTAATAGCTATGCCAGTTCTTGTAAGATTAACAACGAAGGAACTTGAAGTGCAGGTAATACATAACTGATGCATGAATATTCACCTCAAAATTATTTTTTATTGCATGCGACCCTCGCTTTTCATTATACGTTCTTATAAGTACCGTCTATATGGGTCTAGGAGAAATTATTTTATACTTTTAATTCATACTTAAAATTTGTTATATTAAAATTTTATTTTTATTTAAATAATTATTATCCAGTTTTTTAGTCATATGTGTGTGAAGTTTCTGAATGAGTTTTAAACATTTTGATCGATTTATATTTCTTATTTAAACCATTACTTGCATACATACTAGCTTTTTATCTACAGCTTCGCTATCTATGCATGTGTCTCATATATTACACAATGTCCTCCTCACCCTCTCTGTGTCCATCTCCTTTTCTTCCCTCTCCCTGCTCAACCATGACTGTCCCCTAGCATAATACATGGAACGCATTCCCTATTACCCACCGGTCGCTGTGGCCCGGCGGTTCTAGTCGCTTAAGTCCGGATCCGCGCTGCTGCTACGGTCGCAGGTTCGAATCCTGCCTCGGACATGGATGTGTGTGACGTCTTTAGGTTAGTTAGGTTTAAGTAGTTCTAAGTCTAAGGGACTGATGACCTCAGATGTTAAGTCCCATAGTGCTCAGAACCATTTGAACCATTTTGAACTCTATTACCCGTAGAACACGCCGGTCCTTCAGGACAACGGAATGTCAGGCTCTACCAAACTTCTTTACCCTAAATCCCAACCTACCGTACAAACCGAGTTAGTATCAGCGTCTCATCCAGTACTGAGATATGTTTGAAATTTCCAGTCTCCAACTCATCGGGAGGTTAATTTAAAATCGCTGCAAAAATTATACCGAACAGACAGACAACAAAGCGACCTAATAAAACCGTGTTAAAATACATTGTCTTTGTGTACCTGAGTGGTGACGTCATCAACAGTGAATGTTACAGCAAGTGGAAAAAGAGATAATTAGAGGGAGAAAGATTTTCGTGCTGATAATCACTCCATCCTTCGAAAATTTCTTCTTATATCCTGTATTATCACAGATGTCGTGTGACTTATCTCATTTGCACTAAGACTGCAGTATATGGTTGGGGCCTATTTGCTTCCACCGCCCTGTGTGGAATGCATAAGTTCCATTCACCAACATGCGGTCTTCTTTAGATACTGTCCCCCTCACAGAAAACGGTACGTAGGCCGTGAATGAGTCATGTTGAGGCTGTAATAAACCATTAGCGAGGAACTGATGTTGTATAAACAACTAAATCATGAATAAGTTTGTTTATAAGGGATGTCACATGAGAAACTGCACAATTATAATCCACTTTATGAATCACAAATAATCTCCATTCTTCACACTTTCATAGAAAATAAACAAATTAATGAGCAGTGTAATTGCGTGGTTACCATTATATTGTTCTCAGTTACATGTTCACATAACCAAAGATTGTTAATTAAGTTCTTAACCTATACCGACCAAGGCAGACGACACGTCTGTCTTCCGTGACTGTCGAACCAGCTCTGAACTTACAGCCGAACCACATCGCCCACCATCCAAGTTAGGCGCGATTCGAGGAACTCCGAAGTGCTTCGTCTGCCTGTTCGTTTAGCAACTCTCTATTATTCTGCTGGTAATTAGCACTTTTGAAACAATGGAAAGGTAGCCTGCTACTGAGAAATGCTTTTACAGCAAATGCAAATAAATATACTGTTTAGTTTTTCTAATATTAAAAACAGATGATTATCATTTTGGCGCGCAACTTCCAAATGCAGCATCCAATCGCGGAGAAGTACCACAATTTAGGCGGTGTTTATCACGATAACAGAACCGAACAAATCATCTGTGACCGGTACCTCACACCACACTACGTCATATTTCCACTGCTGCCTTCTCAAGCGCTCTAACAAGAGCTTCTTGTAGCCGAATATGATGGCTGTGTAGTCAGAAGCACTACAAGGTGAGACAGGAGAAAAAGGAACAACAAGATTCGCTTTTAAGCCCGTTCAGCACCATGTTCGTTAGGGCTTAACACTAGCTAGAACAGATCAAGAATGGCGAAGGAAATTCACCATTTGCTGTACAATGGCAACAATCACCAAATTCCACAAGCGATTTTACCCGTCTCCGTCGCCGAAGTACTTAACGCACACCTGTGTGGTGGCACTCCCCTCAGAGGTAAACTGGATCTGCTCCTGTCGGTGAAATAAATTTTCAGTGCCAATATTTGGCCAGCCAGGGATGGAGAGACAGAACCTTTAAGTTCGTGATCACCAGTCTTTGCCCAAAGTCCTGGGTTTACTGAATCTATCCGCAGCGTCTATGGAGCGAGGGCATGTGGCACTGTTGATTGCAATTTGTGCGTCAGGTGGGAGTGTTAGGGTCAGCAGCCCCTTGCTACTGTTCAAGAGGAGCAGGCTGAGTTGGAACACCGTTCAATATCTTTAAACCCCTGCGAGTCATCCCAGCAAACGATGCCGTAAGCCATTTATATCTGCACACATCCTAGAAAGTTTGGCATCACCTCGGTTTCGAGAATTCCGGAACCCGTACAGAAAATTGGAATAGAGATCAACATAAACATCATTTCTGCCCTTTTTATTGCTCGTGAAAACCACACATTGCATGTTGTACAACAATACAGTGAGAACTTCAGAGGTGGTGATCCAGACTGCTGTACACACCGGAGCCTCTAACACCCAGTAGCACGTCCTCTTGCATTCATCGTGGCATACTATCCACAAGTTCATCAAGACACTGTTGCTGTTGTTCTAGATCGTTCCTCTCCCCAATGGCGATTCGGGGTAGATCCCTCAGACTGGTTGTTGGGTCACGTTGTTCATAAACAGCCCTTTTCAATCCATCCTAGGGACGTTCGATAGGCTTTCATATCTGGAGAACATGCTGGCCACTCTAGTCGAGCGGTGTCGTTGTCCGGAAGGTAGTCATTCACAAGATGTGCACGATGGGGACTCGAATTGTCGTACATGAAGACGAGTGCCTCGCCAACATACTGCCGATAAGGTTGCACAATCGGTCGGAAGATGGCAGTCACGTATCGTACAGCCGTTACGTCGCCTTCCATGAGCACCACCAGCGTATGTCGACTCCACATAATGCCAAACCAAAAGAGCAGAGAACATCCACCTTGCTGCACTCGCTACACCGTGTGTCAAAGGCGTTCAGCTGACCGGGTTGCCTCCAAAACCGTCTCCACGTTTGTCTGGTTTAAGGTATATGCGACACTCATCGGTGAAGAGAATCCTGAGTGGTCCATTCGGCGTGTTATGGGACCCATCTGTACTGCGCTACATAATGTCGTGGTTGCAAAGATGGACCTCGCCATGGACGTCGGGAGTGAAGTAGCGAATCATGCAGCCTATTGCGCACAGTTTGAGTCGTAACACGACGTCCTGCATGAAACGGATTATTCTACATGGTGGCGTTGCTATCAGGGTTCCTCCGAGCCACAAGCCGTAGGTAGCGGTCATCCACTGCAGTAGTAGCCCTTGGGCGGCTTGAGCGAGACATGTCATCGACAGTTCCTGTCTCTCTGTTTCTCCTCCATGTCCGAACAACGTCGCCCTGGTTCACTCCGACACGCCTGGGCACCTCCCTTGTTGAGAGACCTTCCCGGCACAAAGTAACAATGCGGACGCGATCGAACCGCAGTATTGACCGTCTAGACATGGTTGAACTACAGACACCACGAGCCGTGTACCTCCTTCCTGGTGGAATGACTGTCAGACCCCTCCGTCTAACGGGCGCTGCTCACACATGGTTGTTAACGTCTATGGGCGGGTTTAGTGACATCTCTGAACAGTCAAAGGGACTGTGTCTTTGATACAATATCCACAATCAACATCTATCTTCAGAAGTTCCGGAAACCGGGGTGGTGCAAAACTTTTTTGATGTGTGTATAACAAAGTCAAGAAAAAGTTAAGAGTGGATGACTACACGAGGTAAGAATGTAGACTCCACAGGATCAATCGATGGTGTGATCGGAGCTGCGACATTAGATCTGGAAAAGAGAAAAATATCCCATTGCAAACTTCCTACATTTTCAATTGTTGGCTTGGTTCAAATGGCTCTGAGGACTATGCATGCCCGAGGCAGGACTCGAACCTGCGACCGTAGCTGTCGCTCAGTTCCAGACTGTAGCGCCTAGAACCGCACGGCGACTCCGGCCGGCTTCAGTTATTAGCAGGACTCCTCCTTGCTGGCAAGTCTGCAGCAAATAAATTATAACTCAAGGCTGAAATTTTTTTACATGTGGTGAAACGTACTGTTTACGCCAGTGAGCTGTGTATCTCTAGTTTCTGATATCCGAACGGATTTCCATATTGCGCAGTACTCCCCTTGAGCGGAGCCTATAAATATTTACTTACTTGAAACAGAATATCGAAACGAAATAGCAGCTTTTACGTTCAAACGTCGACAGACGGAAGACCGTGTAAATCATATATATTTCAAACACGACGGGTTTCGGATCCGCGACGATTTTCCGCTTGCTGGGAGTCTTCCGGGCCTA
This sequence comes from Schistocerca americana, assembly GCF_021461395.2. Taxonomy (NCBI): domain Eukaryota; kingdom Metazoa; phylum Arthropoda; class Insecta; order Orthoptera; family Acrididae; genus Schistocerca; species Schistocerca americana. The sequence continues at coordinate 175,164,419 of NC_060122.1, read as the reverse complement.
TGCGGCCACTCGGTGCGCGCAGCGAGGCGCGAACTCACGGTTCATCGCGCGGTCGCCGCGTTTTTCGCCAAATTTGATTACCGGGCTGACGAACGGACGAGCGGTGCGGCAGCACGGACGGGCGAAAATACAGCGAGGTGCGGGCAAATATGGAACCCCCCCCCCCCCACCAAACTTCTGCTCGCCTCACCCCCATCCAGCCGCTTGCGGAGACCGTAGCTTGCGGATTTGTTTGAATATTAAATGCGTTAATGAGGTGTGTGCGGCACACTCGGCGGCCAGTGTGCGCCGCATGCATGTTTTACGGCGCGCCACGGTCCGAGATTATTCACTGAATAAAACAAAGCCGGGGTGGAGGTTTGGGCGGGGCCCAAATGACCGCCGACCTCTGCGCGGCGCGCCCTACAAGTTTTAACACGCGTCCGCTTTGTGATTCAAGACGGGCGAGAGCGCGCGCAAGGCGTTTTTCTTTATCAGGCCGTGGCCGAGGTACAAATTAAACTGGAGCCGCGTTTAGGGTCTCCGGGGCCCGCGCCACTGCATTTTGCAGCACGCGGGCTTCGGCCTGCGGTCGCTGCACCACCCACAGCGCGCCCCCAAACATCACCTATTCATGCCGCCAGCGTCGGGCCCCGTTTGCGCCGGGAATTCCTTACCGCCCGAGAAAGAATCCGCGCTCCGTCGCTGTCCCTTTGGTAATTATTTACTGTCTCAGTCCGACCCCTCTCCACCCTCTCAGCGCCTTTCTAACTCTTTCGCAATTGTGTTTGCCGAGAGGTGTAACATGTGTTTGTAAATGCCATTTCGTGCTTAAGGCGTCTGAATATCTGAAGAACAAATCCTTAAACACTACGTCCTACCGGAAACCCTTATAGGTATTGCCACAATTGCTGTGATGTAAAGAACGAAATAAAAGACCAGCTATGTGGCTGGATTGAAGAGTTTTTAGCAAACACAACACAGCATGTTGTTCTAAATGGAGAGACGTTAAAGTAACCTTTGGCGTGCAACAGGGGAGTGTTATGGGACCATTGCTTTCCACAATATATACAGGGTGTTACAAAAAGGTACGGCCAAGCTTTCAGGAAACATTCCTCACACACAAAGAAAGAAAATATGTTATGTGGACATGTGTCCGGAAACGCTTAATTTCCATGTTAGAGCTCATTTTACTTTCGCCAATATGTACAATACTTCTTCAATTCACCGTGTGGGCTGACTAGAATCCGCACGCAATTGTGCAATCACGTCATCAACACAGATTTTCTGCGAACGTTTGGGCAGGCATTGTTGGTGATGTCTTGATTGGGCCCCATGTTCTTCCACCTACGCTCAATGGAGCACGTTATCATGATTTCATACCGGATATTGTACCTGTGCTGCTAGAACATGTGCCTTTACAAGTACGACACAACATGTGGTTCATGCACGATGGAGCTCCTGCATATTTCAGTCGAAGTGTTCGTACGCTTCTCAACAACAAATTCTGTGACCGATGGGTTGGTAGAGGCGGACCAATTCCATGGACTCCACGCTCTCCTGACCTCAACCCACTAGACTTTCATTTATGGGGGCATTTGAAAGCTCTTGTCTACGCAACCCCGGTACCAAATGTAGAGACTCATCGTGCTCGTATTGTGGACGGCTGTGATACAATACACCATTCCCCAGGGATGCATCAGCGCGCCGGCCGGAGTGGCCAAGCGGTTCTAGGCGCTACAGTCTGGAACCGCTACGGTCTCAGGTTCGAATCCTGCCTCGGGCATGGATGTGTGTGATGTCCTTAGGTTAGTTAGGTTTAAGTAGGTCTAAGTCTAGGGGGCTGATGACCTCAGATGTTAAGTCCCATGGCGCTTAGAGCCATTTGAACTACACTCCTGGAAATTGAAATAAGAACACCGTGAATTCATTGTCCCAGGAAGGGGAAACTTTATTGACACATTCCTGGGGTCAGATACATCACATGATCACACTGACAGAACCACAGGCACATAGACACAGGCAACAGAGCATGCACAATGTCGGCACTAGTACAGTGTATATCCACCTTCCGCAGCAATGCAGGCTGCTATTCTTCCATGGAGACGATCGTAGAGATGCTGGATGTAGTCCTGTGGAACGGCTTGCCATGCCATTTCCACCTGGCGCCTCAGTTGGACCAGCGTTCGTGCTGGACGTGCAGACCGCGTGAGACGACGCTTCATCCAGTCCCAAACATGCTCAATGGGGGACAGATCCGGAGATCTTGCTGGCCAGGGTAGTTGACTTACACCTTCTAGAGCACGTTGGGTGGCACGGGATACATGCGGACGTGCATTGTCCTGTTGGAACAGCAAGTTCCCTTGCCGGTCTAGGAATGGTAGAACGATGGGTTCGATGACGGTTTGGATGTACCGTGCACTATTCAGTGTCCCCTCGACGATCACCAGTGGTGTACGGCCAGTGTAGGAGATCGCTCCCCACACCATGATGCCGGGTGTTGGCCCTGTGTGCCTCGGTCGTATGCAGTCCTGATTGTGGCGCTCACCTGCACGGCGCCAAACACGCATACGACCATCATTGGCACCAAGGCAGAAGCGACTCTCATCGCTGAAGACGACACGTCTCCATTCGTCCCTCCATTCACGCCTGTCGCGACACCACTGGAGGCGGGCTGCACGATGTTGGGGCGTGAGCGGAAGACGGCCTAACGGTGTGCGGGACCGTAGCCCAGCTTCATGGAGACGGTTGCGAATGGTCCTCGCCGATACCCCAGGAGCAACAGTGTCCCTAATTTGCTGGGAAGTGGCGGTGCGGTCCGCTACGGCACTGCGTAGGATCCTACGGTCTTGGCGTGCATCCGTGCGTCGCTGCGGTCCGGTCCCAGGTCGACGGGCACGTGCACCTTCCGCCGACCACTGGCGACAACATCGATGTACTGTGGAGACCTCACGCCCCACGTGTTGAGCAATTCGGCGGTACGTCCACCCGGCCTCCCGCATGCCCACTATACGCCCTCGCTCAAAGTCCGTCAACTGCACATACGGTTCACGTCCACGCTGTCGCGGCATGCTACCAGTGTTAAAAACTGCGATGGAGCTCCGTATGCCACGGCAAACTGGCTGACACTGACGGCGGCGGTGCACCAATGCTGCGCAGCTAGCGCCATTCGACGGCCAACACCGCGGTTCCTGGTGTGTCCGCTGTGCCGTGCGTGTGATCATTGCTTGTACAGCCCTCTCGCAGTGTCCGGAGCAAGTATGGTGGGTCTGACACACCGGTGTCAATGTGTTCTTTTTTCCATTTCCAGGAGTGTATTTGCATCAGCGCATCAGTGATTCCATGCGACGGAGGGTGGATGCATGTATCCTCGCTAACGGAGGACATTTCGAACATTTCCAGTAACAAAGTGTTTGAAGTCACGCTGGTACGTTCTGTTGCTGTGTGTTTCCATTCCATGATTAATGTGATTTGAAGAGATGTAATAAAATGAGCTCTAACGTGGAAAGTAAGCGTTTCCGGACACATGTCTACATAACATCTTTTCTTCATTTGTGTGTGAGGAATGTTTCCTGAAAGTTCGGCCGTACCTTTTTGTAACACCCTGTACATGAATGACCTAGTAGATAGTGTCGGAAGTTCCATGCAGCTTTTCGCGGATGATGCTGTTAGTATACAGAGAAGTTGCAGAATTAGAAAATTGCAGCGAACTGCAGGAAGATCTGCAGCGGATAGGCACTTGGTGCAGGGAGTGGCAACTGACCCTTAACATAGACAAATGTTATGTATTGCGATTACATAGAAAGAAGGATCCTTTATTGTATTATTATATGATAGCGGAACAAACACTGGTAGCAGTTACTTCTATAAAATATCTGGGAGTATGCTTGCGCAGCGATTTGAAGTGGAATGATCATATAAAATTAATTGTTGGTAAGACGGGTGCCAGGTTGAGATTCATTGGGAGAGTCCTTAGAAAATGTAGTCCATCAACAAAGGAGGTGGCTTACAAAACACTCGTTCGACCTATACCTGAGTATTGCTCATCAGTGTGGGATCCGTACCAGGTCGGGTACGGAAGAGCGGCGCGTTTCGTCACAGGGTTATTTGGTAACCGTGATAGCGTTACGGAGATGTTTAACAAACTCAAGTGGCAGACTCTGCAAGAGAGGCGCTCTGAATCGCGGCGTAGCTCGCTGTCCAGATTTCGAGAGGGTGGGTTTCTGGATTAGGTATCGAATATATTGCTTCCCCCTATTTATATCTCCCGAGGAGGTCACGAATGTAAAATTAGAGAGATTCGGGCGCGCACGGAGGCTTTCCGGCAATCGTTCTTCCCGCGAACCATACGCGACTGGAACAGGAAAGGGAAGTAATGACAGTGGCACGTAAAGTGCCCTCCGCCACACACCATTGGGTGGCTTGCGGACTATAAATGTAGATGTAGAACCCCAATTTCCTCACATATCATTGCCTCATCCGTCATTTCCACGACAGTATGTCTACCACTTCGTCAATGTTCATAGTTGTAGTGATATTTCAAAATTAAGTAACCCACTGCACGAAATTTGTGAAATTTGCAATATGGAATAGTGATCTCTATGAGTTTCCATCTGGTGTATATTAAGCCATACGTCGTCTCTGGGAAAACCGGAACAGAAGAGATCGAAGAATTTGAGATGCGGTGCTACAGGCTTATGTTCAAAATTAGGTGGACCGATACGGAGGGGAATGAGGAGGTTCTGCGCAGAATCGGGAGGAAAGGAATACATGCAAAACGCTGACAAGGAGAAGGGACAGAAAGATAGGACATCTGTTAAGAATTCGGGGAATGACTTCCATGGTACTAGAAGCAGCTATAGAGGGCAAAAACTGTAGAAGGAGATAGATAGTGGAATATATGCAGCAAATAATTAATGACGTAGGTTGCAGGTGCTACTCTGAGGGGCCGGCCGCGGTGTCCGTGCGGTTCTAGGCGCTGCAGTCCAGAACCGCGGGACTGCTACGGTCGCAGGTTCTAATCCTGCCTCGGTCATGGATGTGTGTGATGTCTTTAGGTTAGTTAGGTTTAAGTAGTTCTAGGTTCTAGGAGACTGATGACCTAAAATGTTAAGTCCCATAGTGCTCAGAGCCATTTTTTTTGCTACTCTGAGATGAAGAGGTTAGCATAGGAGAGGAATTTCTGGGGGGAGGGGGGGGGGGCGCATCAAACCAGTCAAACTACTGACGACCCGAAACAAAAGAAAGAAAGAAAGAAAGAAAGAAATATAGCTAAAGTACTGAATTTTTCCTTAAACATGGGGAAGTCTAAAAGAAAAACCTATTTGTATGTAGCACATTCACGTCTGTTTCTACGTGATAGATAAAGTGACAATGAAATATTAGTAACATCCCCTAGACCTCGTATACGATTCGAGATATCGGAACGAGTTTTGGCAGATGCTAGCACACAAAGACCAGACGTGAGGAAACGCAGTACAGCAAAACGTAAGTAATTACATTTTTACAAAAAAATCACAAAGTGAACTGTTCAATAATCTAAAACTAACAAAACTGTGTTGTTATAGATCCCACTGATGAAGGCGAAACGCGTATGGGATAAATCAAGTAACTAGCAACAGGAAAAGGCAGTTTTATTTACAAAACAAGCATTGATATGCTTGCTGCGGAGGATAGACACGCGAACAATTTGTTAAAGACGAGAGTTCAAATGGTTCAAATGGCTCTGAGCACTATGGGCTTAACATCTGTGGTCATCAGTCCCCTAGAACTTAGAACTACTTAAACCTAACTAACCTAAGGACATCACACAACACCCAGTCATCACGAGGCAGAGAAAATCCCTGACCCCGCCGGGAATCGAACCCGGGAACCCGGGCGCGGGAAGCGAGAACGCTATCGCACGGCCGCGAGCTGCGGACAAAGATGAGAGTACTTGCCCACATGTATGAAATGGGAAACTTCGTATTCTGCAATATACTAACAACTATATAATATTTTAAGGGTGTTTGATACTAGGTGTAACGAGCATTTCTATGGCTTTTGCACCAACTTGAGAATTCCGTTGCAGTTTCACCTGGATCAGAATGTTATTTAAGTGCATCCCTGCATAGAATGAAGGAGTGAACGTCTCACCTGAAATGCCTCTTCCAAGATATAATCTATTTTCAGTGTTCGGATGTGTGGCATTCTGATTTGTTTCACGCTTTAACTTACTCTGTGTGACCCCAACTTCTAGACTTTTGCCGGCCGGAGTGGCCGAGCGGTTAAAGGCGCTACAGTCTGGAACCGCACGACCCGCTACGGTCACAGGTTCGAATCCTGCCTCGGGCATGGATGTGTGTGATGTCCTTAGGTTAGTTAGGTTTAAGTAGTTCTAAGTTCTAGGGGACTTATGACCACAGCAGTTGAGTCCCATAGTGCTCAGAGCCATTTTTTTTCTAGACTTTGACCGGTGCAGGTAGCATTCAGATTACCTTACATGCAAAATAGCACTATGGCCAACGAGGCAAAGGTGGTGATCTCCTCGCAGTTTGAAAGTTGTTCAAATGGCTCGGAGCACTATGAGACTTAATATCTGAGGTCATCAGTCCCCTAGAACTTAGAACTACTTAAACCTAACTAGCCTAAGGACATCAGACACATCCATGCCCGAGGTGAAAAGATGTCAATGATAAGATTCCCTGATGACATTACTAACCTCATTGACAGCCACGAAGAATTACAGCCGGCTGCGGTGGCCGAGCGGTTCTAGGCGCTTCAGGCCATAACGGCGTAACTGCTACGGTCGCAGGTTCGAATCCTGCCTCGGGCATGGATGTGTGTAATGCTCTTAGGTTAGTTAGGTTTAAGTAGTTCTAAGTTCTAGGAGACTGATGACCTCAGATGTTAAATTCATAATGCTCAGAGCCATTTGCGACCGTAGTGACAGCGCGGTTCCAGACTGAAGCGCCTAGAACCTCTCGGCCACACCGGCCGGCTTTGAAAGTAGTCATGCTAGTGAGCAGCAAGTTCAGAGCCGGCGTCTGGCTCGGTTTGAGCCAGGATTTACTTACCGCCCGAGGAAGTATTTACACTCGACCAATGTTCCTCCGGTAACTATTTACTGTCTCGGTGCGCCCCTCTCAACTCTCTCAGCGTTTCGTTCTTCGAGTGCGCCATTTTGTTTGTTGAGACCTGTAACTCGTGTTTGTAAAAACCATTTCGTGCCTATGGCATCCGAATATCTGAAGAAGATACCAGCAGTACTCGTGGAAACTACGGCCTACCGGAAAACCTTCTATACAGGTCAACAAACATGAAAACTACAGCATTTATGTACATTTGAACTACATTTCATTTATAAAAGAAGAACGTTGCGGTATGTTGTAATTTTCATGCACTGATTCCTGTTGCCTCTAATGTTAAATTATCTGTACAGAGCCTCATTTGCTCTTGTATGTAATTCGATCACTTCTTGCTAGATGGCGTGAATCTGTTTTCGTGTCCAACTCGTGGCTGCCTTGTCCTGTTAGCCGTCTAGTCTGACGGTAGCGGCGGTTTGATGCAGTTGTTTTGTTCTAAGCGACCTCGTGACTGCCATTGTACTTTGATGGAACATTTTATTGGATTTGACAAACATGTTATATTTTTACAGTTTAATTTTTATTCTTGTGATTATTTCAATTTGACTAGAGCACTTTTGCTCAGAAGTTTTTCATCTGTGGTGTGATTACATGTAAGTACACTCTATGTACAGTATATGGAAGTATTCCTATTAATTATTTCGTATTTTTTACCCATGCCATTATATTTTCTAGGTAATCCTATGTAATGTTTATCCTGGTGAAGACTTCTTTAGAGCTGTCAAAACCATGGTCAATTTGACAACAATTTTATGCAGCCATGGTGGTTACACGTACATTCTGTAAATAAGTTAAGGTACAGTTGCTGGACTTAAAATATTTCAAATTTCAATTAATAATTTATTTGCAACATTTAGCTTCGCATTCCGCCCCTTTTTCTACATAGCCACCTCTACGACTTAAACATTTGTTGTAGCAATGTACTAATTTTCCAACAACGTCTTCAAAGAAGGCAGCCGAGTCTTGTAGAGTAGAAATCAGTGGCCAGTACCCAACATCCGTTTGGTGTCATCGCCAGTCGACTGTGGGTGATAGTGGTTAAGGCCTGGAACTTTCTTCACCAGTGCCAACCTTTGAACATGTCGATTGTGCGAAAGCAACTGTGTAAGGTCCTTGCAAACTTACACGCGATGTTGCTTCCATTCTGAATAACAGATCATAGGTCATAACATTTATCATATATCCGATAACCGATTTCAGTCGACATAGTCTATCTTCAGATCTGAACATATTGTTCTTCGTCAGCTCGGCTGAAGTTGCTTCTGTTCGTGCTCAAGGAGTCACGGCAGAAACTTCGACACAATGCTTCTCGTGTTCAGATCTCCTGACAAGAATTTGTTGAAATATGCCATATCGTACTCCCAAGATGTTGCAGAGGTTTCATTTTATTCGTATTAAGTATGAGATCGTGAATGTTACAGTCAAAGCTGAGAAACGACAACATTTACGTCCTTCCAAGGTCAGATCTTCACAACAGAATACTTACGCAAGAATCTGTAAAAGCAATCAAGATTAAATACAAGAACGGTAAAATAACGCGGTCACTTCCCTGCAACCATGTCTTCATACGGTGAACATTTATATCACCGCCAACTGATAAAATAGATTAAAATGAAGTGGTATTTGCTGCCCTGAGTATTGACAGCATCACATTAGCAGTCATCCATGGGTTGTGCACATCTCCATGTATGCCACGCCCGGAAGGCAAACAGTACTGTTTTTTATTATTTCTTTCTTTTTCTGGAACTATTTGTTGACTCATTGAGATTAATGCCACTGCTGCTACAGGTAGTTCATTTTCTGTAACTACAGAACTCAGTGGTGCTCGAAATACCTCTTTTAACTGCTTAGTAAATCGTGACTATGCATGGTAGAGTGGAAGCGAGCGACCGATAACAGTCGATATCGCAGGGAATGTGGGCAGCGATCCGTCACTCGTGTGTGGGACCAATAAGTATCGCTGCTGAATAGAGATAGAAAATGAGTTTGGGAGATACTCCGTAACAGTAAGCATACCTGAAGGCTTCGAAGACGAACAGATGTAAAAAAAAATTAAAAAGATATGTCAGCAATCTACAATGTTTCACTAGAAAAATACGAGTAACTTGGAACAAGACTTTCACGATCGAAAGGTGGAAAGTAATTCAGAGTACCAGAGACTAACTCCAAAGTTCATCACAAAGCGAACGCAAGAAACAACAACCTGACACTGGATGAGCATACCGTATAATAACAAGGACACGGAAGAAAAGGAAAAGTAGCAGACAAACAATGCGGTGTTGGTCGGCACACGACCCCGGGTTAGTCGAGCAAAGATAAAGTAGTAAACAAGTGTTTGTCGATCTCACAAGTGCTTGGAAACACCGGAATTGCCTCTCTCCTATATATCACGTAAAGACACATTAAAATTCAGTGCATATTAACGGGAATATGTAATCTGAAACAGCAGGCCCTTCTGTGAAAAGTCTTCAATGATATACCGTACAGGGCTTTGATAGTACCGTAATTACGTGATTTCATCTCCGTCAGTCTCTAATGGAGTCGGTAACAGAGCCGGAAATCGAAAGGTGCGTTTATACTTGTGTTCTTTGCGGATGAGCTTGCTCCATACACAAGCAAGTAGAGGCACGTGGCACCCTGTCCATCTTCGCACCGGTGCATGCGTCTCCTTACCTCTTCGTGCAGTGGGTGCGTGAGCCTAGTGCGGACGGAAATTTCCGCAGGTGTAAACGCAACTGAATACGTACTCATCGTTGCCCAGTTAGACCCTTCTCATTTCGTGTGCCGGCCTGAACTAATCGGTCTGCGTGCTACTCAGTAGCTGATCGAATATTGTTAATTTTTCGTAGTTTTCTGTCTCTTCCTATCGTATATCGTCGAATGTGTATAATTCCGTAATTGACAAAGAGCGTGAGTCTGTGTCTGTTTGATTCGATTTATTGTTGCAATTAATTGCATAACCTAAGATGATGGCAGCCTAAGCTAATTTAAAGGAATCTGCGTAAACAAATGAAACTGTTCCATATTTATTAGTTACACAATTGTAGTACACTCTCCAGAATCCGTAGTAATCGGCGAAGGTATTGGTGAAATATGTTCAGCCCGTCACTAATTTACAAAATTAGTTTAACTAAAATGAATAGGCATCTATCTGTTATAATGGATGTTACTGCATAACTTAGTGAATGATTTCATAATGAGTTCCGGCTCGAAATTAATCATCAACTAATAAAGGAAATTAATATTGCAACTTGGACGGTGCTATACAGTTTATTGTATACTTTGATAAATAATACCGTTGCTGATAAGTAATACCGTTGCTGACGTCATACCTTCCATAGATCTATGACGATGGTTTTGTCTACATGAGAGTAGGATAGATTTGTATCAGGAATGACATATCTCTCTAATGTATATTAATGCAAGACGTGTCAGTAAACAATTGGAAGAGCATCTACAAGGAAAGCACTATGAATTACATCAATGAGAGCTTCCCTACAGCACTGATCATGTACTTGGTTTCCTTAGTTACGTACGCTTTACAGCAGACATCGTATGGATTCTGAGAATTGTGGATACTACCATAACAGGTTTCTATAGCCCACACGAAAATGTAACAGATATCTCAGGGAAATTACAGGTAAGTCAGAAACGAAATGCAACATTTTTGGTTGGTTGGTTGGTTTGGGGAAGGAGACCAGACAGCGTGGTCATCGGTCTCATCGGATGAGGGAAGGAAGTCGGCCGTGCCCTTTCAGAGGAACCATCCCGGCATTTGCCTGGAGTGATTTAGGGAAATCACGGAAAACCTAAATCAGGATGGCCGGACGCGGGATTGAACCGTCGTCCTTCCGAATGCGAGTCCAGTGTGTAACCACTGCGCCACCTCGCTCGGTGCGCAACATTTTTCTTCCGAAATCATCTTCCGAATATAGTTAGTACCGTAATAAGAGGTAGGATAATAATGGGTATGAATGAAGCTGCCATGATGCATATCTCACTTATATCTAATGCGTGATCCAAGACAATGCTATAAGAAAGACATGACGCTTAAAGAAGCAAGCATCCCTTATTCACTGGCTCCATACAACACTGGAATAGGAAAGTAAGAGGCTAATGAAGGCGCTATATACGGTGATTCAGCTGCACTTACCCATGGGTTCTATGCAACATACAAGCATTCATTTACCACACACAGTATTTTCATATTCTCTCGCTCACTCTGAGCAAACTCTTAGTCCTACGGAAATTATCAACAGGACTTTATTTTGTAGTAAATTTAATGCAACCGACAAAAGTTACCTTCGAACGCATTTTTCTTGAATAACTCGAGATGTATAGCTTGCAGCGAAAACATATCCCAGTACAAAATTTAACTACACTTTATTTGCTACGGAAAGGTCTTTTTCATTTTTTTTCTGTTGGACTAATAGTTTGCACGTAGCGCGGAAGAAAATAATAAAATGCCGTGAGTGGTTTTTTAAGGTGTTTTAGATTGCGTGAAATCTTTTGTAGTGTCACCTCAATGACTCCGCATACATACAGCAATGTGCAATTGCACAGCAACTTGGGAAGGAGATGCGTGGATATGGAAGTCACAGAAACACATTAAGCTGAATGTATTCTGCTGAAGAACGAAATTCTTTCTAGCCGTGTTCTGTATCTTCCAAGAAATATTCCGAATATATTAACGAATTATGAGTTTCTTTCTTATATAGAATCTCTGCCAGACGTGCCATAGAGCTCCTTTTTGTTATCGAAATGTGTAGGGAATAAGAGTTGAAAACTCCCTTCGGGTCTCCGAGTAGAAGACCGTGGACATTTTGTCCTGTATGAGGCTCTTAGCGAGCTGAGACGGCGGAGGTAATCCCGCCTGGGGTGGCGGAGGCTGTCCGGCGCCTGGCCCGCCCCCGGCGCCGCCCCCAGTGGGCGGCATTGCGCCTGCTCCTGCCGCCCACTTCGCGCAGGTGACGCCCCCGTCTCCAGTGGTCCGCGCGCCGACTTATTCGGCTAAATGCTTCCAAAACTGGGTAAGCGAGCTCACTTACATCCCGTTGTCGTCATAGTGTGGGATGGCACATTAACACACGCTGTCCGTTACGGAATAAGTGACGGCGGCAGCGAGTGATTAGTGAACACGGCAACGACAACACAATTTCTCTTTCATTCACTCTTTTATTTTAACATCTACTACGCGTTTCGGTTTTTGTGGCTTCTTCATCAGGAGTGTCTCGTTTCGTTTACACCGCGGAATGTAGTACGGGCACGCCAATGTGTCGTCAGAGAGGCAGTGACGAGCACAGATGAAGTTTCACCTTACAGTAGTGACATTAATATTAATTACGCGATTGGAAGATATTTCTACAAATTTACACTTCCGTACGTTTTGCATTGCTCCAATGTTGATCATAAAACATTAAATATCCTCTCAGTTACTCAACTGATTCAATACATTTGCAAGTCTACATCATACACACAACGCAAGACTACTTTTGATGTACGGCAAAGGCAATTTAGTATTCTAGGATGATTGCATCTGTTTTGTATTTAACTAACAGGTGGTGTACGTGAAGAAATTATGCCGATAATAAACGATATCGAATTACCATTACGACGTTCGGCAACAACAACTCCATTTGGACATTGCCTATCCTCTCGCATTAGCAACACTTGAGAACACAACAGAGAAGTTTTGGCCTTGCCTCAGAGAAGTTAGTGGTTGTAAAATTGAAAGTTTGTTAATAGTAACCACCAGTCTTATTTTGAGGGGGCCCGGGTTTCAAAGCACGTGTCATCGTTATAGCTGCAATTGATGAGGTATATCACCTCGAAGTTTGTCTAACAAACATAAAACTAAGGGTGATTTGCTGCCTCCTACTTATGGAATTCAGAAAAAGTTTTGACTCGTTAACTTATTTCACAACACAGTGGGTTATGAAGAAAACCGTGTCTAAACAGTCATTATTCGGGTATCCTTACTTCACTGCATATTTGGAGTTATATATTTCCATACAACTGCGATCCATGTTGTTCCTTAAGCAATCCGTTTGCGAACATACAGTAGGAGGAAATATTTTGAAAACGATTTCTGATGAATACTCCACAGTTACGTAGGTGTCAATATAATTTGAAATGTGTTTTCGCAGCAAAAGCGTAAGCATTCTATATCAACAAACATAATCGTACAAATTTCTTTTGCTGGACGGAAATAAGAAAAAAATAATATATTATTAATTAAAATTAACTGTAACAGGGACGTTCAGGATTCTCTAATAACATAACACCTTTGAGACAAAGTATGAAAGTCATATTCAGAACATTTTAAGACCTGCTGAAAAAGATTTTCGAAGATCACAAAAGAACTTCTAAACCAGCAACTATTTCGCTGTCGGTTGTAACACTATAAACGGTAGTTTTCAGTTACAGTCTCTCCATACCCACTGCTTCGTCACCTGCACGTCAAGATCATTACGAAAACTTTGCAGTGCGAGACAACAGACCTCCAGTCTCGAGTTTCGATGACGGCAGTAGTATTCTAGGGTCACCGAAAACCCCACGAATTCCGCTACAGTCAAATCTTCGGAAGTGTTTTGGATTCTTATTAGCTCCCGGGAACTACTCTTACTTTGAAATTCTTGTCTGACCATCATTAGCCACTAGTCTTTATGTCATACTTACATGCAAGAATTTCTGTACATGCTTCAATTTTCACAATTTGGTGAGTTTTCCTTTTTTTTTTTTTTTTCATCACTCGTCCTTAGATTCCTGGGAGTGAGCCACTAAGTCTAGCTGTGCTGCTAACTGTATAATGTAATATTATAAATGACCTGCGATCGTAAAACCTGCTCTTGCTATGCAGTCTAAGCTGTAAATAAAACTTCTCTCAGGCGCCACAAACTTAAAAAAATCATACATAACGTTAGTTATGGTGAAATTTCATATGAACGGACTACGTATGGAAACATGACCAATGGGGCAGCATGGTTTGTTCATTTTCAATGGCCGTCTTATCAGGAACTAGATGTGTTGGGTGTAATATTTTCTGCGGGGCAACATGTGTTGGGTGTAATATTTTCTGCGAGGAAACATATCTGCCGCTAAATATTCTAAATTTCTGTAACAAAGTCGAAATTTTTCTTGTGTCGTGTATGTTGTTACATGTGATGAATTTCGGAGACAGATTCAACGGGCAGTTGTTCTTTGGCAACAATATTATACTTACTGAACATCTTACATCGAGGAACATCTTTTACGTGAGTAAAAATTTGGTTTTTCGACTTGTTTCAGGATAGACCATAACGAAGCGAAACAAATCGAAATGAATTATCAGTAGAGATTTGGGTTATATAACCTACCCGGCGGGATTTATAGAAGTCACTATCGTGTGAATAATATATATGATACACATTATCACAAACCGTTATAGCTCATATGGAAAAAAGTCTGTGCTGCAAATGAAATAGACACTTTAAATTCTTCTGTACGTATGCCACAATAACTCCGTAGTTGTTTCTTCGTATTGGAATAAAGTCTTAGCTTTAAAAATCAAGCGTTTGATTACAGTTGGTACGTATCATCGACTATACCTCTCCACAATCCCTTCATATCTAAAACCCGACTGACTTATGAAAGAATCGATGTTCCCTAGAAGGCCTTTTCTGAAATTGCGACTCTCCCAGATATACTGTACTATGCTATGCTGCCTGTTCACATAACATGCTAACAATACATTCGATTCGTTATGACGGGCTGAAATTTTTGATTTACCGCTAAGCACCTTGATTCCTACTAGGCAGATTCACTCTCCAAGGAGTCTGGAGTAACAGAAGTGGAATTTCAATAAAATGTATAATTTAGTCCTGCTAGTAATTCAGATTCATCTTATGCAATTCACGTATGGTGAACGCCTCAATTTTTGTTGGCGTACTTGTCACGTTAGATATAAGTTTGCCAACAACAAAACTTGCAACTTTTC
The DNA here is from genome assembly GCF_021461395.2 of Schistocerca americana. Classification (NCBI taxonomy): domain Eukaryota; kingdom Metazoa; phylum Arthropoda; class Insecta; order Orthoptera; family Acrididae; genus Schistocerca; species Schistocerca americana. The sequence goes on along the minus strand of NC_060122.1, from coordinate 175,149,341 downwards.
CTCCCTTCCTGGTGCACAAAGAAATGTGTGTGAAACCTTATGGGACTTAACTGCTAAGGTCATCAGTCTCTAAGCTTACACACTACTTAACCTAAATGCCCAAGGGAGGATTCGAACCTCCGCCGGGACCAGCCGCACAGACCATGAGTACAGCGCCTTAGACCGCTAGGCTAGTTCCTGGTGCACAGTCTAAGTATTCGAACCAAACATAAGATAGTAAAAGATTTCTAGAAGTTTTTGAAGTGCACCTCACAGGAAATATAGTGACAGGTCCGGTAGAAAAAAACTAGTTCTTTGTTTTACTTGGGTTATTGGCATCTTTGTTGCGGTAATTAAGGGTTGGTAATTTCTCAGAAATTGATTAAAAACAGCCATGACCGCAATAAAATATTTGTTTGTAATGGTAATCGGTTTACTGTCAGACTGTGCCTACCTTCAGACCATTTATAACATGACGGTATTCGGTGGGGGTGACCGTATGACTTTCGTGGAGTCAGGACACCTGCTCCACCGCGACCGCCTACCGACACGATACAAACGGTCTGAAAATGGCCACATTCGGACCAAAACGGGTTATCAATACAAATATATAGCAGTCAAGACTGTTTTAATGCATTTCATTGCTTATCACTGCCCATAATAAAAGTTCTAACAAGTTGGCGCCTTTGCCCGCTTCTCAATTGTAAGTCCTGCATTCGGTGCATGAAAAGGTAGGTTTACGAAGATACTGCTGGAAGACCCGCTCTCCACGGATTCCTATACTTTTCTTCTTTTTGAATATAAACACTATTTTTTGTAGATTGTTATCTATAGATATTCATGGATGATGCACAAAGAGCTGTTGTTCTGTGACTAGCGGTTTTATTCGAATTCACGTATTGGTTGAAGTAATAGCGTTATTTCTAAACTAGTCTGTATAGATTGGAGGCCTTTTAGAAATTATAAGCTGAATTTTAGGCTCCTCGAAAATATAGTATTATCATACGTAGTACAGGAATCTCCTTTTTTTGTCTACTCCATAAACTACACAACAGCCGGGGACACTATACTCCGCGGAGTGTCAGCTACGCCTGCTAGCCGCACAGGGTTACACGTGATATCTAGTTATAGATCAGGGCCGGGATTCTCTGACGAGTTTTACTGAAAACTTTAAAGAAGAGGGAGGATGAAACCTCGGCGGTGGCGGTGCCGAACTTTGGGGGAGTGTGCGTCGCATTCGCTATGCATGAACTCTGGGAGTCGTCGCAGCTGCGTCTCTTTATGCGTGCAGTCGTTCATAAAGACTTGTTTTTACGATATTAATATTCTAACGCCCTCCCGACGTCCCGGGTGATGCTTAAAGGAACCTTTTCTTCGGCACATTTTCTCATAGGCAGTATCGTGCGCACTTCTGTTGTTCGTGACGCCCTTCTGGAATCACCGAAGTAGAAGACTGCTCCTTATGTGAGAAAGTAAAGCAACAACAAAACCGTCATCGTATAGAGTTTTCTGTAGATTTACCATCACAAAATTGCTGAGATCTGTGTATTTCGTCACATTCTTTTGCGATTGTCTATCAACCCCGACGCTGGGAAATGACCTGAGAGATTTTCTGTTATTGTGTATTTATAACCTTTTTCTGCGCATTCTTCTATCTGCTCTTCAAGGCCTAAGCAGTTTGCCTGTTCCTCTTTCTCATAAATCGAGCTTTTTCTTAGCAGTCCTACATCCCTTCTTCCTGAGGACTGAAATTCTGCCTTCATGCATCCACTTGAGGCGGTGTCTCGATTCTTCGCTGTATTCTTCACCCTTTTCGTTTAATTTATAAATCTCCAATTCTTCTCCGATGTCCTCACTGTTCGTGTGGTCCCCCCTTAGCATGCCTTAGTAGTTCTTAAAATCTAATATTTGTTGTTGTTTTTCTCTAAATCCAGCGTTCTCTGCCATGAACTGACACAGTCACTTACACTATTTTATACTGTAATAATTCTGCGCCATTGCTGACTACCTTTTTAAAGTTTGGTTGATAGGCAGTAATTTCCATGTATCATTTTGCACGATAAATCTTAAGGATGTGCAACCATTCATTTTATATTCCATCGGAAATTAATTTGTGAATACTGCTACAAGCTGAATAATAATTTTTTTTAAATTGTTTTATACTTTTTTTAATATACAGATGGGACCTAGTAATTCCAACCCACCACCTTTTACACATTACAGTAATAAAAATTGTTTCACGCAACAAATTTCAGAGTTTACTTTACCGTCTGTGAAACATTTTGTATTACTGGGAAAGTGATCAAAAATTTGTTTTGCATTAATTTGGATCATTGAATGTCATTTTTTCTTTTGGTATTGTAATTATGCACATCTAAGTTCCATGTGACGTGTTGTGGATTACTAACAACAAATTTCATGAGCGAAGAAATATACAGTGAAGTGTAGTAAGAATGCCGAATTCCACAAATAGATATCTACGAAACGATCGTGGGTGAGAACCACATACTATTCTTACAGCACGCTTTCGAGATACGGAGACTATTTTCTTAAAGATGAATTACCCCAGAACTTTATTCCATATGGCATTATTGACTGAAAATATGCAAAGCATGTTAACTTAGTGACTTGTCTCTTTTCAAGATTTTTAATGATTCTAAGTGCAAATGTCGCTGAAATAAATTGGTTTAGGAGTTCTAAAATGTGATTTTTCCAGTTTAATTTCTCATCAACATGCACAATAAGAATTTTGAATGATCCACCCTGTTTATTATTTCCTCACCATGTGTTACACTTATCATTGGTGTAATACCCCTAGATATGCAGAACCAAATAGGTTGTGTCTTTTCAAAATTGAAAGTGAGATAATTCGCAGTAAAGCAGTCAATAATTCTTTTGAGAACGTTGTTTACCATTTCTTCTGTTCCTATATATATTGTTGAATTGATCACAATACTAGTGTCATCAGCAGAAAGAACTAATTCTGTCTTTTGTATATTAGACGGAATATCGTGTACGTATATGAGGAACAATAATGGACCTAAGATTGAGCTTTGTGGAACCCCATACGTGACATCTCCCAAGTCAAACTTATGTCTCAGGACTGTGTTTTTTGAATTACCAAGTGCAATTTTGTGCATTCTTTTGGTTAGGTATAACATTACCTGTTGGTTGTCTATACTATCAGTCCCATAAAACTTCAGTTTATCTAGGAGACTACTGTGATTAACACAGTCAAATTCTTTATAGCTCTATATATATGTTGACATGCGTTGATTTTCTTTTCTATACATTTATCTATATCCAGAATTATTCCATTGCCTAAATAACTGAAAATATGCTCAAGCACCTTGTTTTCGATAGCAGTCATAGATCGAAATGCTATACCGTTTCTTTTAACAGCAGATATATCCTAGCCCGTATAACTTACGCGCTGAGTGTTGAGACTCTGCCTCTATATTTTTTGATAAAATTACATCATTTGCATACTGCGGTCAGTTTCTTAAGAGGTCTTCAATGTAACTGTGAAAAAGTGTCAGTCACACGCAACATCCCTGTCTAACAATTTGATTAATTGTTATCCTATCTGTTTTTGAAATGTCTGTATTTATGAATATTTTGGTGTCCTCATATACGTTTCTGAATACCTGCAAAATATGTCCTCGCCTGTCCATAGTCCATTTCTGACGAACAAGTCAAAAACGTTTCCCATGTCTATGAAAACAGCAGGTGTTTGTAAGTTGACTTCTCGTTGGTTTTCTAAAATTATCCTGATGTTAAAAGTAGTATAGCTGAAAAAGTGGTCTTTGCTTAACCCATTCTGCTCTTCTCCCGAATACGCATCTGTTGTTATTTTCAAGCTACTGCTTTCTATTTTTGAGTGAGCTGTGTAAACTGCATTCTCGAGACATACACACCTGTAATTAACACATGCCCTTCGTTGGCCCTTCTTGAAAACAGAAACGACTTTGGCGGTTTTCTAATCAAGACAGATTTTATAACTTCGTTGAGATTCATTTAATAAACGGAAACAGCCTTAGTTCCCACAGCAACCGTCCATACTCCTTACGTTCTGCATTTATTACATCTGAGCTACAATTTTTTGCGACTTTTCAAACTTTTCAGAACCTGTTGAACCTCATCTAAGGTTACTAAGTCAACTGTCTTATTAAAATAGAGTGTTAGACATTCTTCTTTTATTGTAACGATTTAAAAATACCGTAAGTTTTTACAGTGCTGTATCCAATCTCCTTCATAACTTCATTATCGTAGCGTTATGTTGTTCTGATTCGTTCAAGTTCTTTAGCATTTGATACCCAAAATGTATTTTCCATTTAAATCGTGTTCGATATTCGTAATTAATTTGTTCGACGAGTCTTGATGTTCTTTTTTTATCTGCTTAGCATAGCTCCACGTGTCCTTTACTACTGGTCTATTTATTGTGTTGCCTTTTGTAGTAAGTGTTGATAGGAGTTGTATTATAAACTAATAGACTAAGTTAACGTTAAGAAACATTTTTCACATAATGTAGATATCTATAATGTAGATTAGATGAAAAAAATTGTGCAAATGTCCATTCAGCTCATGATAAGATTTCAAAGTATTACAGATATTGACCTCTTGCTATAAATGTTCGGAAACATAAAATCGATCAGTTCACAAAAGACTTAAATGTAGTATCGTATCACTACAACATTGAGTCACAGTTGGAATCAGTCACAAAAATACCTGGATGAAAAAATTTGTTTGGATATGAAATCAAATGAACACACAAGCTCAGGTGGAGGTAAAGTAAGCTGTAGGTTTCGCTTCGTTGGTTGGATACTAGAAAAATGGAAACAGACTGCAAAAGAGATTGCTTACTAAGCACGCGTATGGCTAATCTTAGAATATTGTTGAACTAAGAACAGAATTTAGTGGGGAAGGGTGTCATAGAAGTGCTGATAAAACGAGCTTCCATACGCTTTGAATATATGTCTTCTATCCCGCGGAATACCACTTGAAAAGTTTCAAGAATCAGTACGAATTGCGGAATTTCGGAACATAGTAGTAATTCCTACGAATCATTTCTTTAGGGACCGAGAAAAAGCATTTAAAAATCATGCAAATTAAAATGGAAGATTCCCTAATACATGACACAAATGGAAATGCCATCTCCGATGCGTGTCGCGGAGGTTTCATAGTATTTAGTTACGTAGATGTAAATTTTAGAAGCTGACGCAATCTGTGAGGAGTGAACTTGGGACACTCTGAGAACAGTAAATATCGGATACACATTTCTACTGAAATGTTTATTTCGATTTGAGCAGTCCACATACGGGGCGAGATAGCTAGCGTTACGTGTAGCTGTAGCAGTTTTGTGGAGTGGCTTCCTGTTATTTCACCATGAGGTGCCTTTACCTTGGGTGAAACACAAACTAAGTTCCCCGATATTTCGGCTACATGCTACCAAAGTTGGAACCTATTAAAGGCAAGAATGTTCTCCAAAGCACAAGCAGAGCTTGCCATACTGTTCTTTTCGTTTCCACATTAAGGTTGTATTTCGTGGGTTTTGTGTTATAACTTATACACTACGAATATATGCTGTTTCTACGCACCAACACATTGAGGATCTCTTGATGACGCGTTGCTACTCGTACAATTTGCTTCAATAAAATGAATGGGGAAACGTTAAATTGATGGTTAAAAAATTTCTAATTTAGTTATTTTCGTATTAGGAACGGACACTGTTTTAAAGCAACGGCACATGTTTGCCAGACGTGCCTGGTTAAGAAACAGTGTGTAGAGGTCACGTGCTGTGCTGTAATCGCAATTCTTTTTTCACCTCAGAATTTCCTAAAAGGTTGTGGAACCTTCTTATTAAATTAATAGCAATATTTTCTGTAATATCTTGAATTTTAATTCCGCTCATGAACCTTTCATTTATGTCCGCCATTGCTGCTGCGATGTATATATTGAATAGTAGGGTCGCAAAACTGTATTCTTGTCTTAACATCGTAATTCTCACATTGACTACTGCGGTTATTTTGAGTAGAGTTGCTTGTCTGTTAGCATTGACAACACTTCGCAAACGCTGCTGCTCTCGGCCGTTATGTGAAGGGCGTCGGCCATTGCCTGAAATTTGGTATTCTCAGCACACTCTTGACTGTGGATCTCGGAATATTTAATTTCCTAACAAATTCCGAAACGAAATGCGTCAAGCTCCAACTACAATTGCGCGTTCAGAGCCTATTAATTTCCTTCGTACCGTCATAAGAACGCCAGAAACCTTTTAACATGAATCATCTGAGAGCTAATGACAGCTCCGCCAATGCACTTCCCCTTTATACGGCGTGTATGCAATACTACAGCCATCTGTATATGTACATATCGCTATCCCATTACTTTTGTCACCTCATTGTGTATATTACACTGTTATACAGATTGTAGTTGAACTTGGATGCACTATTGACCAAGGAACATACCTTCAAAATGTATATTTCCATATTACAATGAAAACAATAGCGATGCACATTTTCAATTTGTTGAAACCACATTTCCTCAGTAGTTTTTGGTGGCGCAGTTTCCAAGGACATTACCTGTATCTTGCATCTAGTGTGTCCCGAAATCCTCTGGAAACAGCAAATGTATTTAGTTTATAACCCACATAAATTTCAGGACACCAGCTCCATCATAGTTATTACCTTATTATTGTTTTTAAGACTCTATTGATTTTCTGTTGCTCATTAGCTGTGGAGAATTTGTAACAATGTTCTTATAATTACGATTTATCAAGGGTTTCGTATTACGAAATAGCTTCTTGTCTCACTACAGGGATTAAGGTCTTCCTGTTTCGTTTTCATGTATTTCACTCTCACCGTTTCCTTGGTTAGCCTACGTCTCTCCCTCAAATTTTGTTTCGTGGCCTTCCATATCTCATTCCACTACAAGTTGTTTGCACCTACCCCTGTATCGTTGTTTTTTTACTAGTAGTAAGTGCATTCTACTCACTATAAACTTTTTCGCTTATAACAGGATCTCCTCCTGTGAATTTATTCATTCTTCTCAATATTCTCTACTCTGCTGCCTGTACTTGTATTTTTATTTATCCAGATCTCACTTTCACATAATAATTATAGTTCTGCCGAAATTTCATCGATTTCATTCTTGTTCCATATATTACTTGAAATTCGTGCATTCTTTAACTCCGTTACTACCACAACTGCAACTTATTATTTGTATTCATATAACACGTGCGGCAGCAGCTAACTGCTAGAGTAAAACTAGAGTATTCTCCATACGTTTGCCTGTTAACAATGTTTATGTTTGTACTGAACATGTGATTGCACCCTCTCAACTAATATAGAACAAGCGTTTGATTATTTCAACGCTCACCTGTTATTCTCCATACTTCAGAGCACCAAAAAAAATATTCGTACACTTCGACAGAGCAATTTGATGCCTATGATGATTCAGAAATGCTGCCACGCGATCTTGAGATACCCCACAGCTGATATAAGTCAAATCGCCTACATGCTATCATGGTGGCAGTATGGGTCGACGTGTCGATGTGACTGAGTGGCAAAATGCAGCTGTATTTTTCAGGCACACCCATGACCATTAATGAAGTTGCTCGATTTGCTGCTGTGGTGTCACGTATTCTGTGAGGACGTGACAATATGACAGAAAGGAGCCATTGTTTGTGGGCACCCATGACAATCAAAAATGTTTCCCGTTTTGTCGGTTTAGTGCCACGTCAGTGTGGACGTGACAGATTGGCAGAAAGGAGCTGTCATTTATCGAGATAGCTATGACAGTGAATCAGCCCCGTTTGTTGGTATGGCGTCATATCGTCAATAGAATGGCGACGTGACAGATTAACAGAAAGGTGGTGTCTTTTGCGAACGTACCGATGAAAATAAACGAAGTTGCTCGACTTGTTGGTATGGTGTTACATCGTCAGTGGGAACGTGGGAGAATGGCAGGTACGATCTATCGTTTGTGGACATACCCTTGGCCGTGAATGAAACTGCCTAATTTGCTGGTGTGGTGTCACGCCGTTAGTGGCAGTCGGTGTGCCTGGCGACAACCTGCTGTTGGTGAATACCACCTCGGCTTGATTATGACCGAACTTAACGAAGGGAACGTGGATGTGTGGGACTTTCGAAATCGAGTATCTCGCACTGACCATTGCTTAATATGGCAAATAAGCAGAGCATCTGAGCCAAACAGCACAGACTCGACAACAGCTAACTGGAGGCTTGTACGGTGGTCACAATAGTCACGATTTTGCCTCTGTTCATGACGGTGCAAGGCGACTGGTATGCGGACAGTCCAATGATGCCTTGTTACAGCCGGAAGTGTTTCTGTTACAGTATTTGGATATTTTTATTATCTACCGCTGCTTGGGGCCACTTATACAGTTTAACGTGACCGAGTGTGCTCTCTCTTCCACCTCTTCAAGATATACGGTATGGAAAGTCTATTCTTCCAAGCTGGAAACAGGCGTATTCAGAAAAATGAGAGCAAAAGTTCCTGGTTTGAGGAACACATGAGGCAGCCAGTCGCTTCCCGAGTAGCTCAGAAAAATACACTATCTTATTCGAACTAAAAACGTTTGAGACTATTTGGAATAGTCCATATAGGGTAGCAATCAATGTCCCTGCAGTTGTGTTGCTCTACGGGAACAGCAAGTGTCTTCAGTGGAATGCGGCATACATGAGAAGTGAAGAGATATCCTCGCCGAATTGAGGCCATTATCAAGGATATAGGTGTAGCGCCGTTTTAACTTCTTGTCGTCTGAGGATGGTAAATTTTTTCTTCCAGTGTGCTTACATAGACGTGATGCTGCTGATATTTATGGTTCGACCATCTGAAACATGTAAACAAGGAGAAGGTGACGGGGAAATATTCTTCTTCACCCCTGATGGCGAGACTGTCGTTTGATGATACCCCCACCTCTATTTCTTCCTCCCTCATCTCTCACATGCTCCCTCCCCCCCCCCCCCCTTCTCTCTCTGTCTCTCTCTCTTTCTCCCTTCCTCTCCTCCCCTCCCCTCCTCCCACCAGCACTTATAAAACGTTCGTTCCTTGCCTCTAGGCGTGGTGTCATGTTGGCGCTCGTATCGCACTCCGCTATGCACGGAATGTCACAAGAGAGGCGGTCTCGGCGTGTTTGAGGGCCGGCGAAGAATTCCATCAGGAGGCGTGCAGAAGAAGAGAGACGTTCACCATTGCCGTGTGAGTGTAGGCGCTTGGAGAGGGGAGGTTGGCGAGGAGGGGAGGTCGTCGTGGCTGGTGCGATGCCTGAGAGAAGGCCGTACCCTGTAATCGCCCGACGGGCCGTCTTTGTTATGTTATTGTTGCTGCTCCGCACAAAGGCCGAGCCACGCTGCGATATTAGCATCTCTCTCTGTCTCTCTGCCTCTCTCTCTCTCTCTCTCTCTCTCTCTCTCTCTCCCTGCGTGTGTGTCCGGACAAGGCGGATGGCATGCGCGACTGGACGGGTCACGCCTGCTAAAAATGCTGGCCCGCGATACATTATCGTCGCGCAGAATTTAATTATAGTCCCGGTCTCCTTCCGGTCGTGCTAGTCTCAACCCACATAGCAGTTAAGTGCAAATTTAATGCGTTTTTTTTTCGCACGGCTTTGGTACTTTCCGTGGGTTTCATTTCTTTTCCGTTTAAAGGGGAATGTGCGAAACGAAATACAAAAACATAAAAGAATGACACGTATTTCCGTAGTACTTTTCGATAAAATGTATTGTTTCGCCGCGTGTAATTGGAAGCGAATTCCATTTGTACTGTGCTCGTCCTCTGTTTGACTCCATTGACATTGCAACTCAGTTACGTAAATTACGTCAGCGTAGATTTCACTGGAAACAGAAAGGTCATAAGTTCATGTCCACAGGCAGCAGCTAACGCTCGCTGAGGCGCAGATTGAAGCACCGCTAGCTGCAAACAGAAATACGTGACCATTTCTTCAGTTGAAGAAGTTCACGGAAACTTGTAACTGAGCTCTTATAAAGATTATTTCATAATATACACCTTCAATTGGACACCTCGGAAGTTACCTTACTTGGTACAAGAAATGCATTATCACATCTTTCTACCTGTTTTGAACTCCAGAGTGATGTTTTTTTAATGACACTACGCCCTTCGTCATAACCGTAACCCTTTCACCCGCTGTAGCAAATATTTTCTGTCGCTGACAATGGCACTAGTTTTGCCAAACTCTTTCAAAAAGTTAAGTCCATAGTTTCGTTCCTCGTCAACTGTCTGTTGCATAGAAGGGAAACACACATTGCCTTAGATTGTAATATCTATAACTTTTGAAAGATACAACAGTCAGTTCCACAAGAAACTGTGCGCTGTTATCTGTATGAAATAAAAAATATTATTATAAATATAAAAGTTTACGTGAAAATACATGCTATTACTAATTGCACGATTAGATAATAGTTAATCCATTCGCCGCCATTATCGATAGCTTGGAACCTTTTTCGCATGCTTTACGATATTTTCTGCATATTCACTCGGTAACGATCTCTATATCGCCTTGATTTTACACGAAAGCTCCTTCAAAGTGTGTATTGGCTTTCCTTTAAGCTTTATCTGAATATATGACCAAACATTTACGATCGGATTTCCGTCTGGAGATATTGCAGGCCAATCCTTCGCGGACTCCCTAATGTCTTGTTTCCACGCTGTGCAGAGACGGCTGCTATGTTTCGGATCATTATCTTCTTGAAGCACACAGTTTTGCTCGTTCGAAACAAATAGCTTTTTAACGGACCACGGAAGGTATTTTTGGTAAATATTGAACATTTCTTCAGCGTTTAAATTGGCTATAAATATGGGCAGATGGCCAAAACTGCAACCATCAAAACAAAACATTGAGCTCTCGCACTGTTTATTGAGACACTGTGCAAAAGCGCGTTGAGTACAGATACTAGACCACTACCAGAGATGTCACTACGGACGTTACATTTAACAGTATGGCGCACACATTCTTGTGGAACTGACTGTACATTTGAGTCATACAGTTAGAAGTAGGCATCAAGTTATTCTCATTGGACCGACCTGCAAATATGTATGGGCACCAAACACTGCCAAAGTACAAGTCAACTACCTCGACGTACATAAAATCTGGTCTTACTTACCATACAATTGTCCTTGTACATACCCAAGCATACGTGCAAAAGCTGAACCTCAGAGAATGAACATGTAAGTGATGCATCGTACTGCACAGTCACATAACGCTACATACGTCCTACACTATGTGGTAACTGACGAAACACATGAGAATAGATGGTCCGCTAACACACTAAGGCCAGTAATAAGCCATAGTTCATGAGAATAGAGACTACGTCTACATCTATATGATTAGTCTGCAATTCACACTTCAGCGAGAGTTCACAGAAACAGATAGACTTTCTCGACCGTCGAGCTCTCGAACAGCGTGTGGGAAAAACGAGCGCCTAGATCCTTTGTAATCCAGCTGTGATTTATCTTGTGCTACTGTCATGATAATTTGTATCTGGACAGGTGGGAGTCAATCAATGATTTTGGATTTCAGAGTAGTACGTTGGTTACTGAAATTTTCTGAGAAGATCTCGCCAAAATAAAAAGCACCTTCTGCGCAATGACTGCCACATGAGCTCTCTTACCACATCAGTGACACTCACAACTCTGTTTGACGATAGTACAAAACGAGCTGCCTTTCTTCGAACTTTTACGATTCCCTCCGTTGGTCTTACCCGGTATAGATCCCATATGGCGAAGTAATACTTTAGAAGAGGAAGGACAAACATAGTGCAATAATATTGAGATTCCTTCCGTTTCCTAAGTTCTTTTTCTTTTTTTTTTAAAGAAGTCATTTATTCGCCTTCCCCACAATATTTTCTGTGCACTGGTTCCAACAGTTATATGTAACTGTAATCCCCGGATATTTGGTTGAATAAATTAAAATTTTTAATTATCTTATAACCGACATTTAACGGAAATTCTTTTGAATTCTTGTCGAGGACCTCACACACTCTTTAGGGTCAATTACCGTTTTTAGAACACGAAGGTAATTGTCTAAATCATTTTATAGATAGTTTTGATCCTCTGATCGCTTAACTTGGCAGTAAACGATAGCGTCATCTGTAAACAACCTAAGGGACACGCTTATACAAATTCCTTAATCGTTTGTATAGAGCAAGGACAGCAGAGGGCCTCTGAAACTTCCTTGAGGAACACCGAGTATCATTTCTGTTTCACCACGTGGCTTCCCGTCAATTACTACGAACTGTGAGCATTGTAACAGAAAATTACGACCCCAGTCCCAAAACTGGCATGATACTCCGTAGAAACATCTTGCGACGACTGGTGACAAATGATGATAATGATGATGAAGTCCCATACTCCTTGACATAATGTAGGGGAACGATGCGGAAGACCAGGTTCAAAATGGTTCAAATGGCACTGAGCACTATGGGACTTAACATCTGCGGTCATCAGTCCCCTAGAACTTAGACCTACTTAAACCTAACTAACATAAGAACTTCACAGACATCCATGCCCGAGGCAGGATTCGAACCTGCGACCGTAGCGGTCACGCGGTTCCAGACTGAAGCGCCTAGAACCGCACGGCCACAAGGCCGGCACGCGGAAGACCAGCACCGCCTTACTAGGCAAGGTCATAATGGAGGTGGTTTGCCATGATAGTGATGAAGACAACACAACAACACCCAGTCATCTCGAGGTAGGTGAAAATCCCTGACCCTTCCGGGAATAGAACCCGGGACCCCATGCTCGGGAAGCGAGAACGCTACCGCGAGACCACGAGCTGCAAACTGGTGGCAAAAGTCTTCAGTAAATCTAGAAATATGGAATCGACGTGAAATCCCTCTACGATAGCAGTTACTGAATCGTGATATTCCCCCAAAGAAGCGTTATAGGCCTCAGCAGTTATATTTCACAATAACGCTATTTTCTGTTTCGTACTGGTTATTTGTAGGTAGGTCACTTTCTTCAAGGTATTTCATAATGCTGGAACACAGAACACAAGCACGTTCCGAAGTCCTACTACAAATCGATGTCGCCGCCGTGCAGGCTTGGAGTTCTGAATTTACTCAGCCATTATGCCAACAGTACTGATCTATACTTGCACTTTCAGAGGCAAACGGAGTAGATAATTAGTTCATCACAAAACGCGAAATGCACAAGGATGACACAATTACACCTCTAGAATATGGTCCCACACTGATACTATGTGTGGTCGCCAGTATGAAGCGTTTTTACACCGCCGTCATTCAACAAATATATGTTAAACAAACAAATGGAACATAGTTAGCTAAAGCCTTACCGTACTTCATATTTATCACTATTCTTTTTTGACGACGCACTTTGTAATTTCTTTTCCCATATATTTGTGTTCTTAGTCACATGAAGGTGAAGTTGAAATACATTACAAGCGAAGAATTAACAAAAGTAATTGCTGTGTAGAGATAGACTCGGTGTATAAGAAAAGTATTAAAGGTATTTAAAAGCCCCGATGGACACAGTCTTGTACCGTTGGTGCCCGCATGGCATTTGAAATTTTCGGCGGCTGCGTCGAATGATGCGGCTGAGCCACCTTCAAGGTGTCCCTCTGCCTGTCTTATTTTCGTTATGACTTCTTGTTTCTCACTACAGTTTATGCGATTACTTCTATAGTATTGTCCATTTCCTGGCCCTGCTCGATAATATTGTTATTTTCCTTTGGGTGAACTTGATACACAGGATTTTTATGAGTTCCGGGGTAGGATTTATGTGTAGTTTTGTTATACTGTTCGAGGCATTTACTGTGTCTCTCTCCTTCATTCTTCCACTCTTATTTTGACTGCCGTTCCTTTCAAGGACTTCTAATACAACACGACAGAGTGATAGGGGAGTCCAAAATATCTACGTTTCGCTGTCAATCGTTGTTGAGTTTTCTGCTTATTTTGTACCACATTCCCTTGAGCGTTATTGTCTATTTTACTCGTACATATTTAGTATCTTAACATAATTGAAGTCGCATATTGATTTCACTGGTCCTCCAAAATCTGTTCTTTTCTATTTAGTTTACTTGATGAAGAAACTTTATACATTTCTGAGATCGTCAGCGTGAGGGCGATCTGTAGTATTATGAATACTAAATAAATTCTATTGCCAAGATCACTAAAATCATTGATTCACATAGATTACCCATTTCGGCAGTTCTCTGTTGCCATCTTTGAATCTGCAAGAGATGTGACCGAAATTGCTGGGATACAGCTACTAACATAAGAGCACTCATAATTATGTCCAAATTTACAATACATGGAATAGAAACATACCTATTTTGTTGGTTGATCTCCTCCAACAGGACAGGTGGTTCAAATGGCTCTGAGCACTATGGGACTTAGTTTCTGAGGTCGTCAGTCCCCTAGAACTTAGAACTACTTAAAGCTAACTAACCTAAGGACATCACACACATCCATGCCCGAGGCAGGATTCGAACCTGCGACCGTAGCAGTCACACGGTTCCGGACTGAAGCGCCTAGAACCGCTCTGTCATCGAGGCCGGCTATCTGTTAGTGGAAGCAGTGAGCAAGCGAGGAGTAACAGCTCGGTATCAGTATAAATTTTCTTATAAATACGAGGTGCATTCAAGTTCTAAGGCCTCCGATTTTTTTTCTCCGGACTGGATAGAGATAGAAACATGCGCATTGTTTTAAAATGAGGCCGCGTTCATTGTCAATACGTCCCAGAGATGGCAGCACCGTACGGCAGATGGAATTTTACCGCCAGCGGCGAGAATAAGAACTGTTTTAAATACTTAAAATGGCGACGTTTTCCTTACTTGAACAGCGTGCAATCATTCGTTTTCTGAATTTGCGTGGTGTGAAACCAATTGAAATTCATCGACAGTTGAAGGAGACATGTGGTGATGGAGTTATGGATGTGTCAAAAATGCGTTCGTGGGTGCGACAGTTTAATGAAGGCAGAACATCGTGTGACAACAACCTGAAACAACCTCGGGCTCGCACAAGCCGGTCTGACGGCACGATCGAGAAAGTGGAGAGAATTGTTTTGGGGGATCGCCGAACGACTGTTGAACAGATCGCCTCCAGAGTTGGCATTTCTGTGGGTTCTGTGCACACAATCCTGCATGACGACCTGAAAATGCAAAAAGTGTCATCCAGGTGGGTGCCACGAATGCCATGTTGCCAAGCAATGTTGACGCGCAACGACAGCATGAATGGGACTTTCTTTTCGTAGGTTGTGACGATGGATGAGACGTGGATGCCAATTTTCAATCCAGAAACAAAGCGCCAGTCAGCTCAATGGAAGCACACAGATTCACCGCCACCAAAAAAATTTCGGATAACCGCCAGTGCTGAAAAAATGATGGTGTCCATGTTCTGGGACAGCGAGGGCGTAATCCTTACCCATTGCGTTCCAAAGGGCACTACGGTAACAGGTGTATCCTACGAAAATGTTTTGAAGAACAAATTCCTTCCTGCACTGCAACAAAAACGTCCGGGAGGGGCTGCGCGTGTGCTGTTTCACCAAGACGACGCACCCGCACATCGAGCTAACGTTACGCAACAATTTCTTCGTGATAACAACTTTGAAGTGATTCCTCATGCTCCCTACTCACCTGACCCGGCTCCTAGTGACTTTTGGCTTTTTCCAACAATGAAAGACACTCTCCGTGGCCGCACATTCACCAGCCGTGCTGCTATTGCCTCAGCGATTTTCCAGTGGTCGAAACAGACTTCTAAAGAAGCCTTCGCCGCTGCCATGGAATCATGGCGCCAGCGTTGTGAAAAATGTGTACGTCTGCAGGGCGACTACGTCGAGAAGTAACGCCAGTTTCATCGATTTCGGGTGAGTAGTTAATTAGAGGCCTTAGAACTTGAATGCACCTCGTATTACTGTCAGGACCTGTAAGCAGAGACGAAAGCTGTGTTCGTTAATACCGCTTCTCAGACATGTCAAGATTGAGGTAGTCATGTGGGAAACTGGCCGTATCCTGCAGCGTGGGAGTAATTGGCCGAGACCGGAGCTCGTTCCGGCGCAGCTGTTTCTCCATTAGGGGCATCCTTTTATTCCGGCGACAGTTTACCGTCGGAAGGAGCAGGGCGGGGGAGCCAGCGAGCAGATTGGAGAAAATTCTAGAGGGTCCCGCGTGCCGCTCAGATGTCTCCCACGGTGGCCCGAGGCCTCAATTTATTCTTTCTGAAACAACAGCTAGAGGAGTCGGGAACGGCCGGGAGGGGGAAGCAGCAGCGGCGGAGAGAAGAGACGGAGCCTAAGTGGGGCTGGGGACGGCCGTGTGCCATCCGGAAGGATCCTTTTAGCCTATTTTCGCGAGCAGCGGGCCGGAATGAATGTGAGCCGGCGTCGCGACAATAACGGCGGGCAGCGGAGAAGCCTGTCCGTAAACATAACGCGCGCGCTGGCGCACGCGGCGCGCGTCTGAATTACGGCTGTGAGGGCGCTCAGCAGCCGCGGCCGAGGCGAGAAACGCCGAGCGTACCCGAGGCGATCAGGCGGCGGCACCGCACAGAGCAGCAACTCTCCGGCCGCGAACTCCTTCACTGCCTCTATCACTCATCACTTTGATTCGAAATTGAAAATTGTCAAATCACCACATTGAGACGTTGCCAAAATGCATTTTTTATATGACCAGAAAATTGAGGAATAGTTAGATGACGATCAGTTAGGCTTTAGGAAAGGTGAAGGTATGATACAGGCTGTGCTGACGTTGCGGTGATAATGGAAGAAAGACTAAAGAAAATTCAAGAGACGTTCATAGGATTTGTTGACATGGAAAAATGGTGCAAGATGTTCGAAATTCTGAAAAAAATAAGGGTAAGCTATGGAAGAAGTATGGTAATATTCGGTATGTACAAGAATTGAGAGGGAACAATGGGAGTGGGAGACCGAGAAAGAAGCGTTCTGATAAAAAATGGTGTCAGATGGTACTAGAGCCTTTCACCCCTGCTGTTCAATCTATACATCGGCAAAGCAATGACGGAAATGAGAAAAATGTTCAAGAGTAGACTCAAAAATCTAGGTGAAAAGATGTCACTGATAAGATTCCCTGATGACATTGATAACCATTAGAGACAGCGACGAGGAATTACAGCCAGCCGCGGTGGAGAAGCGATTCTAGGCGGTTCAGTCCGGAACCGTGCGACTGCTACGGTCGCAGGTTCGAATCCTGCCTCGGGCATGGATGTGTGTCATGTCCTTAGGTTAGTTAGGTTTAAGTAGTTCTAAGTTCTAGGGGACTGATGACCTCAGATGCTAAGTCCCATAGTGCTCAGAGCCGTTTGAACCATTTTAACCACTAACAAATGTAACGCGATGAAGTTGAAGCCACACCGTGAGGCACTGGAAGGACCTGGCACGAGCCTACACTCAGGTCTAAAACAAGCAGTCGAACTAATCAAGATGTACTTTTAACAGGTAGGTAGCCCGCATCTCGTGGTCGTGCGGTAGCGTTCTCGCTTCCCACGCCCGGGTTCCCGGGTTCGATTCCCGGCGGAGTCAGGGATTTTCTCTGCCTCGTGATGGCTGGGTGTTGTGTGCTGTCTTAGGTTAGTTAGGTTTAAGTAGTTCTAAGTTCTAGGGGACTGATGACCATAGATGTTAAGTCCCATAATGCTCAGAGCCATTTTAACAGGTAGGGTTGGATCACAATCATATCAACTCGAAGATCCCAAAGTCTACTCCATAATTGGGTTTATATTCTGCATTTAAGATTTAAAAGTAGCGGAAGACCAATATTAACCCTTAGCTACTACGGATGTTGACAGGAACACCACTACTATGAAGAGGTTTCTCAGACCGCGTTTTTGTTTTGTATGGATGAAACCACTGTTATTGTGAAAATACAGGGTGGTCCATTGATCGTGGCCTGGCCAAATATCTCACGAAATAAGCATTAAACGAAAAAATTACAAAGAACGAAACTCGTCTAGCTTGAGGGGGGAAACCAGATAGCGCTATGGTTCGCCCTCTATATGGCGCTGTCATAGGTCAAATTGATATCAACTGCGTTTTTTAAATAGGAACCCTATTTTTATTACATACTCGTGTAGCACGTAAAGAAATATGAATGTTTCAGTTGGACCACTTTTTTCGCTTTGTAATAGATGGCGATGTAATAGTCACAAACGTATAAGTACGTGGTATCACGTAACATTCCACCGGTGCGGACGGTATTTGCTTCGTGATACATTACCCGTCTTAAAATGGACCGTTTACCAATTGCGGAAAAGGTCGATATCGTGTTGATGTATAGGTATTGTGATCAAAATGCCCAACGGACGTGTGCTATGTATGCTGCTCGGTATCCTGGACGACATCATCCAAGTGTCGGTATCGTTCGCCGAATAGTTACGTTATTTAAGGAAACAGGACGTGTTCAGCCACATGTGAATCGTCAACCATGACCTGCATCAGTAGCAGACAAATTGCGCGAGATTCGGGAATCTCAAAAACGTCGGTGTTGAGAATGCTACATCAACATCGATTGCACCTGTACCATATTTCTATGCACCAGGAATCGCATGGCGACGACTTTGAACGTCGTGTACAGTTCTGCCACTGGGCACAAGAGAAATTACGGGACGATGACAGATTTTTTGTACGCTTTCTATTTAGCGACGAAGCGTAGTTCACCAACAGCAGGAACGTAAACCCGCATAATATGCACTATTGCGCAACGGAAAATCCACGATGGCTGCGACAACTGGAACATCAGCTTCCTTCGCGAGTTAATGTATGGTGCGGTATTATGGGGGAAGGATAACTGGCCCCCATTTTATCGATGGCAATCTAAATGTTGCAATGTATGCTAATTTCCTACGTAATGTTCTACCTATGTTATTAAAAGATGTTTCACTGCATTACAGAATGGCGATGTACTTCCAACATGATGGATGCCCGGCACATAGTTCGTGTGCGGTTGAAGCGGTGTTGAATAGCATATTTCATAACAGGTAGATTGGTCGTCGAAGCACCATATCATGGCTCGCACGTTCACTGGATCTGACGTCCCCGGATTTCTTTCTGTGGGGAAAGTTGAAGGATATTTGTTATCGTGATCCACCGACAACGCCTGACAACATGCGTCAGCGCATTGTCAATGCATGTGCGAACATTACGGAAGGCGAACTACCCACTGTTGAGAGAATGTCGTTACACGTATTGCCAAATGCATTGAGGTTGACGGACATCATTTTGAGCGTTTATTGCATTAATGTGGTATTTACAGGTAGTCACGCTGTAACAGCATCCGTTCTCAGAAATGATAAGTTCACAAAGATACATGTATCCATTGGAACAACCGAAATAAAATGTTCAAACATACCTACGTTCTGTATTTTAATTTTAAAAACCTACCTGTTGCCAACTGTTCGTCTAAAATTATGAGCCATATGTTTGTGACTATTACAGCGCCATCTATCACAAAGCGAAAACAGTGGTCCAACTAAAACATTCATATTTCGTTACGTACTACACGAATATGTAATAAAAATGGGGGTTCCTATTTTAAAAAACGCAGTTGATATCAGTTTGACCTATGGCAGCACCATCTAGCGGGCCAACCATAGCGCCATCTGGTTTTTCCCCTTCAAGCTAGACAAGTATCGTTCTTTGTAGTTTTTTCGTTTGACGCGTATTTCGTGAGATATTTGGCTCGGCCCCGATCAATGGACCACCCTACATTTTTTCATGAATTCCTGCTGTTCGTTACTCTTTTCGGATCGAGACTTCATGAGAATTTTAATTTTTTACGCAACGCAGAATTTAAAACTCTTTGAAAACTAAAAAACAGCAAAATTTGCAGTTTATTTCAATTTTATGTATTACTTACATAACGGTACATAGCTACCTCTCTACCCACTCGCAAATTATCGTCATGGAGACAGTATTACAGATTCGCAACGTAACTGCATTTCAGTTATGACAAATTGTATTTAGAACCAACTTTGAGCTCAGTACTCATCATTCCAACCTTACAGCTATTATTTGACCCCATAATTCTATCAAGGGAGAAATTTTGCCAAATTTTTATTTCAAAAATCAAGAAAAAAGTAATTACCTTATGTGTTCTTCTGTGGCCGGAATCATACTTTAATTGCTTTCAGCCTGCCTGCATTTCATGCAGACCCTCCTATATTTCTCCAACCAGATCAGAAGACCACACTGTTGACACTGATATCTTGTATCCCACTTCAAACAAGGGCAACAAAGAGCTGATGTTTCTCTCCTTTCAAAACATTAAATTTGTATTTGAGGCTCATATCTGCAAAACAACAAGTTTTCTCCCAGACTTTTCGGAATCTGTTGCAATCCTGGCAGCTGCAAGAGAATGGTGAGTTGCCTTGTTCGTACGTAAGTTAGCGGCTTCTGTTTTCTCCATCGAAAACATCTTTCTGCTCTTACCAAAGAAGCACGATTCTCCATCAGCGTCACCTGTTACATCTTCATCATTTTCAATTTCCTTCTCCGAATTAGTATCATGATCACTAAATACTCGACATCAGGGTCATTAACACTGTCATCACAGCTCTCATCCGAGAATTCACTGGGGCATTCTTGAAAACCCACATCCGTCTCGCATAGAAAACGTTGTACGGACGGTCTAGCTTTCCTTACCGCGGAGAAACGGTAAAGTTCAACAAAAACACGACGTGCAAACACTATGGTACGTCGGAGAGACCTCCCAACGGCCAAAAATTAGAGGTAAATTTCAGCAACAATGCCAGATTTCTGGAACGCGTAGCTTGTCATCCAGTAGGAAGGTACACAGAAGAGTCTGCTTCACCTCACCTGTTAAATATCAGATGATAAAAAAACTGTAGCGGTCTGAGAGGTCATCCATAGTAGTTAAGGGTTAAGAACTGAAACTGAGAGGAAAGACAACGGCCGATCGGAGTGGCCGTGCGGTTCTAGGCGCTACAGTCTGGAGCCGAGCGACCGCTACGATCGCAGGTTCGAATGCTGCCTCGGGCGTGGATGTGTGTGATGTCCTTAGGTTAGTTAGGTTTAATTAGTTCCAAGTTCTAGCAACTGATGACCTGAGAAGTTAAGTCGCATAGTGCTCAGAGCCATTTGAACCATTTTTGAAAGACAACGTCGACGTTAAATATCGAATTCACATGTTATCAAGCGTCAATTAAAATAAAAGATTAAAACATGTAATCAATGCAGCACTATAACGTTGAGGCGAGTGAAAGGGAGATAAATGATTTGAAGGAGGAGCAGCAGTGGCGCATGAATACACGTTATCTTGTGTGTTGACAACGGCATCACGCCGTGTTGTACCGATGCCACCTAGCAGTCGCCCGCGAGGTGTTCAATGCTTCAGTAATGGATCCGGACGCTACATGCTGACTGATAAGGGACAGCAACAAAAGCGAGGCTGAGTAAACACACTGGGATCTGTTTGAAAACTCGTTCCGAGCAAGAAAACAGCGGTCACGTTAGACGCTGTTTTCTATTACCATACGTGGTACCAGGGTGTCGTGACAAAATTCACTGGATCTTGTGGGTTGCCGTTACCTGATTGCTGCTAACAGTTACCTCCCACGACGGTATCACTGTGCTCCTGTCTTTCTTATTGAAACCGAGGAAACGTCGTGAGCGACACCCGCTGAAATTCTCTGCATTCACATCGGAGTTTCTCCAGAGCAGGATGCGTCCACTGCAGACACTCACGCAACCGTAGAAACCGTGGATGGTCTACAATTCTTAGCACATGAATACCTTATTTCAGCTGGGATCCATAAATATCTGAAGACAGTCAAGAAAAGTCATGAACCAATCCTTATTCGTGGACTACTTTCTCTATCAAGTTACAGTATGAGTATCGGATTGTTTGCAGACAGTGCTGTCGTCTATACGGAACTATCATCATCAGGTGATCGTAAAGAAACGACGCATAAAGGATCGGATAGAATTTCTGTGCAATGTGATGAATGGCGGCGTTCTTCAAGTATCGAAAATGTAAGATAATTCTTGCAGTAAAGAGAAGGAAATCGATAGATGCGGTTTCAATATTGGTACTGAATATCTGGAGCTCGATACAGCATTTAAATATTTTTCTATTTTTGTGTGGCGTCTCCTCTTTCGGATATGATTAAGTAACAGTGCTGTAAATAGAGTGGCAAAACGATCTAGTTATGTAGTTGATCTTAACATGGCTGTTTAACAAGCCAAAACCATGCAGGTTTTCGGAAATTTCCGTCATATATATATATACACAGGGTTATTACAAATGATTGAAGCGATTTCACAGCTCCACAATATCTTTATTATTTGAGATATTTTCACAATGCTTTGCACACACATACAAAAGCTCAAAAAGTTTTTTTAGGCATTCACAAATGTTCGATATGTGCCCCTTTAGTGATTCGGCAGACATCAAGCCGATAATCAAGTTCCTCCACACTCGGCGCAGCATGTCCCCATCAATGAGTTCGAAAGCATCGTTGATGCGAGCTCGCAGTTCTGGCACGTTTCTTGGTAGAGGAGGTTTAAACACTGAATCTTTCACATCACTATGCGTGAAACTTGCCCGCACGCATTCAACCGTTTCTTCGCTCACTGCAGGCCGACCCGTTGATTTCCCCTTACAGAGGCATCCAGAAGCTTTAAACTGCACATACCATCGCCGAATGGAGTTAGCAGTTGGTGGATCTTTGTTGAACATCGTCCTGAAGTGTCGTTGCCCTGTTATGACTGACTGATGTGAGTGCATTTCAAGCACGACATACGCTTTGTCGGCTCCTGTCGCCATTTTGTCTCACTGCGCTCTCGAGCGGTCTGGCGGCAGAAACCTGAAGTGCGGCTTCAGCCGAACAATACTTTATGAGTTCTTCTACGTATCTGTAGTGTGTCGTGACCATATGTCAATGAATGGAGCTACAGTGAATTTATGAAATCGCCTCAATCATTTGCAATGGCCCTGTATATATAATATGTTGAATTGGTTTTCGTACAACTGCCATTCGAAAACATGTTATTAACGATGTCACCTTTACAAGTAACTGACCCAGCACGTAGCTTATTTTAAGATTCCACTCATTAATAGCCAAAGAAATTGTTCGTGTGACTGGCTGTCTTCACCGTGATGCAGTACGTCCTCTTCCAATTCGGGTGTGCGGCGTCTCCTTGGAACATTATAGTCACACCTGTTGACTATGACGGTACCGTTTCTCAAATCCGTTGCGTGGTTGTGACGAAAAGGGTATGCGATGGAGATGGACATTGTGGAGAACAATCTTGATAAAGGCGACGAGTAGATCTTCCACTAAAGTTACTTCGCTATTGTTACGACAGACGGCCACTTATTTCGTCCTGTACTACTTGTTAGCAGCAGATACAGTGGCTGCGCCAAAGACTGAGACGGCGTGGAGTTTTACAATCATTTATTGAACTTTCTCTACAATTTCTCCATCGTCGTCGCTGCCCAGCCCTTCAGATCTCTCCGCCTGGCTGCTACTGTGTAGATTCTCCAACAATGCGCACAACGCGCACTGCTGATTGTACTCGGGAGCCTCAAGCCACCAGTTCTCCGCTGAAGTCAGGATGCCCTGTGGTTGAGATGAACTCGTCGCCGCTCGGCAGCCGCGTCGCCGTGAGGTCAGCTGCTGACGCCTGCTGCACCGGCGGCTGAAAACCCGTCAGTCACGATGTCCGCGAGATCCCGTCATGGACGGACCACGCGGCGTGGCCGGGTTGCCGTGAAGTCCGGGCGACAGTCCTCGGCGGCGCCTGTGACCAAGACCGTGCTGCGTCTGGTCCTGCTGGAAGTTCAGGCTGTAGTTAGTCAGCCATGGTGTCGACCGAACTCAGGACGACCCCCAAAGCTGAAGCTGACATCTGGCGGCGAACGGATGACTCCTGCGAGCTGGAACAGACCTCCGGAATCGTCACTTACGAAGATTTAACGTTCGGGCACGGACCACGTCCGTCCTCAGATCCGAACTGCTTCCAAATGGCTTCTGTCCGTTCCTGCCTGCACTCCACTATTTATATCCGGCAGGAGGACGTTTTTTACCCTCGGTGGCAGCTTCTTGTTATTACTCCCGCAGTATATTGCAGCGCAACTTACAAGGGGAGGCCGCCAATTGTGAAATTCAGATTCGATTCATACTGCGCATAATAAAAGATCATGGCCAGAGGTGTAATGTGGCAAAGCACCAAGATGCACTTCTCAGTCGTTGTCGAGAAAATCGACAGTTAAAAGAAACCGTTGCGGTGAAATACTCTCTACGATTAATGATTATCTACAGCGTCGTGGCGCAGCGGTAAGCGCTCGGGTTCGTAATCCGAAGGTCGCCGGATGGAATCTCGCGCTATGCAACTTTTTTTTTCAATATTTGTTTTTTATAATTCAAATATATATATATATATATATATATATATATATATATATATAATTCCCGGCAATCAGTTGCAACAATTATGCATAGAATAAGTTGTTGAAAGTAGTTTGTCGTGGAAAACCGGCGACTTCGAACATCATTATGTTTTTCGCAAACAAAGTTATATTTCACAAATGTTATTAATTGTCTTCATAATGTTAACTACGTATAGTTAACGTAGAAACGATATTCCGAAACGAATACGTATAGCGTAAGTCAAACGTTCGAATTAGAATAGAGGCCCCACGAACACAAATTTGCTGTGGCAGGTATGAAATATAAATTCCGTTACTCGCTCGTTACACTTGAATGACAGATGTTGAATGGGCCGAAACGAGCCGCCGCATAACAGCGTAGTTGCCTGCTAACTTCGATTGAAGGTAGATGCGGTCCCTAGCGCAACTTATAACAGTGTCGAAAATCAGTGCGGACGGGAGAGCTTTGGTACACCCTGTTAAAAGAAACGGAAAAATGGAGGCGGTACAATTGGAGAGCGATCCGCCTTCACCAACATGCATAATCAATTCATTAATACTTTATATATATATATATATATATATATATATATATATATATATATATATATTTGAATTACAAAAAACTAATAATAAAAAAATTTTGCATAGCGCGATATTCGATCCGGCGACCTTCGGTTGCGAACCCGAGCGCCTACCGCTGCGCCACGACGCTGTAGAAAATCATTATTCGTCGAGAGTATTTCACCGCAACGGTTTCTTTTAACTGTCGATTTTCTCGACAACGGCCGAGAAACGCATCTTGGTGCTTTGACACATTACACCTCTGGCCATGAGCTTTTATTATGCGCAGTATGAATCGAATCTGAATTTCACAATTTTTGGCGGCCTCCCCTTGTTAGCGTGCTGGCCTCACTTCTCCTTACTCAGCACTCTCCAGGCTTCGCTCGGCGCTCGGTATGTGTGCGTCCTTGAGTCAGCAAGGCTATCTGTGCCGCGCTTTGTTTTGCCATTCTCCACTGCCTGTAGCAACGCAACACGTGGCCGCAACACTATATACAGAGTGTAACAAAAATGTACGGCACAAATTGCAGCAGACGTTTCTCACACGTAGAAGAAGAAATTATGTTATACGAACTTGGGTCTGGATATGCTCTACCTTGATGTTACAACTCATTTTCTCCAACTCATTAATGAACGAGATCAGACTGTAAATTTTCGTAATCAGCGTCTATGTTCTGACGTCGATCGTCACATAACTGTTGAAACAAATCGTCAACAAAGATATTCTCTCAATGTCTGGACGGGAATTGCTGGTGACTGTTTGGACAGCAAAACGTCCAGTCCCTGAGTGGAGGAAATCGACCCCGTCTGGAATCGAACCCGGGCAGTTAGGCATAACATTACGTCGCGCTGACCACTCAGCTACCAGTGGCGGGCAACAAGATCTTGTCATCTCCCCTTTCCTTCATAATTCCAGCTAGTGTCCATAATAAGCAAAGTCTTTTATGAAAAATTTGAGAGGAGCGAAGAATACAATAAACTTTCTAGTTTACTCAGCTTTTCGTGTACAGTGGGCTCTAGTTCTTATATAGGGGTCTGTTTCTTGAAGTTGAAATTCTCACATTTTGGGTCCTCGTTGTAGCATTGATCTAAATAAATTTGAAAATTGTTATTGCAGAATTTTTGTTGTTACGTTAATATATTTTGTCACATTTTGGTATATCATAGTCTTTTGACTTTTCACATTAACTAAGCCGAAATTAAATTGTTCGGCCAAAATACAAAAACACGTCCGATCACATCAGAAGCATGCTTACTACTACTTCACTCTACGTTAACAGCCATATTTCAAAGAGTTTACAATTTTTCTGGCGAAATGTATTTCAATTAATTTCGATTATTATTTCATAAACGAATTCAGAAACAAACTTAGTAAACAGTACTAGATTGTGTAATTCATAATAGAAATTTTAATTGTACCAAGTAATTCGTAATTTCAAGTGTTTCTAAAAAAAATAACTGTACATTCAGAGCTAGTACTTATCGATTATAACATCGAAAATAAAGTAATTACGTTCCATTAATTTTAGCTTGCAGTATAACATATTGTGTATGAAATTGTATGAAAGTTTCCAGAAAAGCAGGTGATATAATACTGAACTGTCCAAAGATCGCCGGCCGGTGTGGCCGTGCGGTTCTAAGCGCGTCAGTTTGGAACCGCGTGACCGCTACGGTCGCAGGTTCGAATCCTGCCTCGGGCATGGATGTGTGTGATGTCCTTAGGTTAGTTAGGTTTAAGTAGTTCTAAGTTCTAGGGGCCTGTGACCTCAGTAGTTAAGTCCCATAGTGCTCAGAGCCATTTTTTTTTTGGTCCAAAGATCGAAAAAATAACACTAGTGTCGACAACTACTGTTGAGGAAAAGTAATGCTGGAGGAGGATGTCCCGTTACAAACTGTACACGTTTAAAGCGAAATTGTAAATT
The DNA here is from genome assembly GCF_021461395.2 of Schistocerca americana. Lineage (NCBI taxonomy): Eukaryota > Metazoa > Arthropoda > Insecta > Orthoptera > Acrididae > Schistocerca > Schistocerca americana. Next base: position 175,122,479 of record NC_060122.1, on the reverse strand, counting down.
CTGGATACAAAACTTTGCGCGTCTCTGCCACTTCTTGCCAAACTTTCCGTTTCTGTGATGTTGCGTTAGACAGAAGTAACCTTGCACATCTGTGAACGAAGTGTTTAGAGGAGCAAGATAATTCATGACGCTCTTAATCAGAGCTACTTCGCTCCTTGTTTTCGAAAAGGGGTTCCAAAGAGCGATTTAAAGCCTGGTATTCTTGAGTCGCAGCAAATATCGCCACATTACCTTCACTGGACATTCCAGACCACGTAGTCCTCTTCCTTTTAGTCTTTCTTGTGTACCAGAAAGACTCCTCTGTTTTCTAGGCATTTTTATTCGTAAACAAAACGAAATCAAAATGTAATGAGTTGTGACTCAAATTACAAACTTAATCAATCCGTTCCTCCCAGCAAAAAATATAAATAAAACCTATTAAAGTGAAGCAATATCGTTCAGTTTTCAGTACAAAAAGCGAAATCCAAATACACTAACCAAGTAAATTCAGCGTTCGGTTGTACTCATAAAGATAAGATTGTAGCACTTAATGCGGTCACTGATGTAAACTTCATATAATTACTTCTGTCACTGACTTAAAAAAAAGTAAGAGTGCCGCGTGATTGTTCTTTCGTGTACTACGAATCTAACAGCACTTTCTGTTGGTTCTTCGGTGGGATATGACATGATAATTAGATATCTGAACAACTAAAGTGAGCAGACGATTTTATACTGAACTTTAAATTACGATATCTTTCTTTATGTCTCCAGATTTTGATGAGCTAGAGCTGTACGTTGTCCCAAGCAATGCTCGAGTCACCTGTGAAAACATAATCATATTTTGTCTAGTAGTTTGGAGATTAGCGTGTACAAACAGACAAGCAAGATGGTTTTAGATAACTCTTTAAATCACTATATCTTCTTTTTTCAATCCGATATTAATGAAGAAAAGCCTGCACGTTGTCGCAATATACGCAATATACGCTCAAATTACCAGAGGAAACCCCATGAAAATTCGTCTAGCAGTTTAGGAGGTTTTTGATAAAAGTTTAAATCACGATGTCTCCTTTTTGGGATTTTAGCGAAATGAAGCCTACACGTTGCCCCAAGCTAGGATCAAGGCATCTCACAAAACCCAATGAAAATTCGCCTAGTAGTTTTGAACATTGGCGAGTTCAAACAGACAAACACAACAGTTTTACAGTTTCGTTATTAGTAGCGTATAGCGGTGTTGTTCCGATCATTTCAGCTGTAAGACCCACGTAACACGACATGAAACTTTTTAAACAATATTTGAATGTGTTACAATTATGATTTTTTAATTGTGAATACCAGTATATAAAACGTCGACATTCCTTTACACAAAAGAAGTATTAAACAACCATTTGAAGAAAGCAGGAATCACAACACATAAAAAGGTGGGGCTATTCCGTTTAGTCAAGAGGATATTTCGCTCAGTGTATTTCAGTGTCAAAAACAGAAGCATTTACCACAACTAAACGTTTTTTGTTCTTTTGCACCTACACACACTAATGAAACCATGTAGCGCATTGCGGGCCCTACAGTGTATTTCAGTCTCAGAATCATAAGCATTTACAACAGGTGAACATTTCTTGTCATTTTGCATCCACAAACACTTGGTGAAACCATGTAGCACAAGCGGGCACTTTATCCAAACGAGCTTATTGACAGTTTGTTTCGTGTCTTCCGTGGACCTTAAAACCCTTGTCTTTTTCCTTTTATGTGTGTGGACCATCTAAAAAGAAACGAAGAAAGCGTTGTTGTTGTTGTTATGGTCTTCAGGCAAGAGACTGGTTTGATGCAGCTCTTCATGCTACCCTACCATGTGCAAGCTTCTTCATCTCTGAGTAACTACTGCAACCTACATCCTTCTGAATCTGCTTACTGTATTCATCTCTTGGTTTCCCTCTACGATTTTTACCCTCCACGCTTCCCTCCAGTACTAAATTGGTAATCCCTTGATGCCTCAGAACATGTCCTACCAACCGATCCCTTCTTCTAGTCAAGTTGTGCCACAGACTCCTCTTCTCCCCAATTCTATTCAATACCTCCTCATTAGTTATGTGACCTACCCACCCAATCTTCAGCATTCTTCTGTAGCACCTCATTTCGAAAGCCTCTATTCTCTTCTCGCCTGAACTATTTATCGTCCATGTTTCACTTCCATACATGGCTACACTCCATATAAATACTTTCAGAAACGACTTCCTGACATTCAAATCTGTACTAGATGTTAACAAATTTCTGCCGTTGCCAGAATACATTTTATATCCTCTCTACTCTGACTATCATCAGTTAATTTGCTCCCCAAACAGCAAAACTCCTTTACTACTTTAAGTGTCTCATTTCCGAATGTAATACCCTCAACATCACCCGACTAAATTCGACTACATTCCATTATCCTCGTTTTGATTTTGTTGATGTTCATCTTATATCCTCCCTTCAAGACACTATCCATTCCGTTCAACTGCTCTTCCAAGTCCTTTGCTGTCTTTACAATGTCATCAGCAAACCTTAAAATTTTTATTTCTGCTCCATGGATTTTAATTCCTACTCCGAATTTTTCCTTTGTTTCCTTCACTGCCTGCTCAGTATACATATTGAATAAAATCGGGGAGAGGCTACAACCCTATCTCACTCCCTTCCCAACTACTGCTTCCCTTTCATGCCCATCGACTCTTATAACTGCTATTTGGTTTCTGTACAAATTGTAAATAACCTTTCGATCCCTGTATTTGACCCCTATCACCTGGTCCCGGCTGAGGTTTGAATCCTCCCTCGGGCATGTGTGTGTGTGTGTGTGTGTGTGTGTTTGTCCTTAGGATAATTTAGGTTAAGTAGTGTGTAAGCTTAGTGAGTGATGACCTTAGCAGTTAAGTCCCATAAGATTTCACACACATTTGAACATTAGAACCCCTGCCACCTTCAGAATTTGAAATAGAATATTCCATCCAATATTGTCGAAAGCTTTTCCTAAGTCTACAAATGATATAAAAGTAAGTTTGCCTTTCCTTAATCTGTCTTCTAAGATAAATCGTAGGGTCAGTATTGCCTCGCCTGTTCCAATATTTCGACGGAATCCAAACTGATCTTCCCCGAGGTCAGCATCTACCAGTTTTTCCATTCGTCTGTACAGAATACGTGTCAGTATTTCGCAGCCGTAATTTCACACCTGTCCACACCTGCGTTCTTTAGAGTTGTAGTTATTATACTCTGGTGGAGATCTGAGGGTATTTCGCCTGTCTCATACATCTTGCTCACCAGATGGTAGTTTTGTCATGGTTGGCTCTTACAAGGCTATCGATAGTTCTAATGGAATGTTGTCTACTCCCGGGGTCTTCTTTGACTTATATCTTTCAGTGCTCTGTCAAATTCTTCACTCAATATCATAGTACCTCCCATCATTTCATTTTTATCTACGTCCTCTCCCATTTCCATAATATTACCCTCAAGTACATCGCTCTTTTATAGACCCTCTAATACGCCTTCCACCATTCTGCTTTCCCCTCTTTGCTTAGAATCGGTTTCCCACATGAGCCCTTGATATTCATACAGGTAGTTCTCTTTTCCCCAAAGGTCACTTTAATTTTCATTTAGGCTATATTTATCTTACCCCTAGTGATATATGCGTCTACATCCTTACATTTGTCCCCTAGCCATCCCTGCTTAGCAATTTTGCACTTCCTGTCGATCTCATTGTTGAGACGTTTATATTCCTTTGCGCCTGCTTCATTTACTGCATTTTTATATTTTCTCATTTCATCAATTAAATTCAACGTCTCTTCTGTTACCCAAGGATTTCTACTAGCCCCCGTCTCTTACCTACTTAATCCACTGCTGCCTTCACTATTTCATCTCTCAAATCTACCCATTCATCTTGTACTGTATCAGTATAGAGCGTATTCTCTAGAATTTCACAGTGAGACATCAAACTAGTAATATGACCTAACAGAAATACCCCTTGGCCGTCCGTTGGTGGCCGAGAGGTTCTAGGCGCTTCAGTTTGGAACCGCGCGACCGCTACGGTCGCAGGTTCGAATCCTGCCTCGGGCATGGATATGTGTGATGTCCTTAGGTTTGTTAGGTTTAAGTAGTTCTAAGTTCTAGGGGATTGATGACCTGAGATGTTAAGTCCCATAGTTTTCAGAGCCATTTGAGCCAAATACCCCATGTGTACGCAGACATTTCGAAATACGCGACAGATGAGACGTTTGTGGAAAAAGCCAGCAATATTTGTTGATACACACACTGCATAACCTGTGTTTAAAAATTCACGTTATCGTGCATAGTACAAATGAATTTCTTAGGCTGCAGTAATCCATCACAATTCGCTTACCTCTAGAGTTCGTTCTTGTGTCCAATCAGTATCGTGACAAAAAAATACCCTTACTACAACCACTTGCTGCGACACAGAACTACTGGAACACACTGAAGGCAAAATGACCATGATTGTGAGGAATTAGCGCAATATTACAATATTTCTTATAGCAGGAGAATTAGCGCCTTGATCGGAATAGCCGCGATGAACCCTATGTTGTTGTTATGGTCTTCAGTCCTGGGACTGGTTTGATGCAGCTCTCCATGCTACTCTATCCTGTGCAAGCTTTTTCATCTCCCAGTACCTACTGCAACCTACATCCTTCTGAATCTGCTTAGTGTATTCATCTCTTGGTCTCCCTCTACGATTTTTACCCTCCACGCTGCCCTCCAATACTAAATTGGTGATCCCTTGATGCCTCAGAACATGTCCTACCAACCGATCCCTTCTTCTGGTCAAGTTGTGCCACAAACTTCTCTCCTCCCCAATCCTATTCAATACCTCCTCATTAGTTATGTGATCTACCCATCTAATCTTCAGCATTCTTCTGTAGCACCACATTTCGAAAGCTTCTATTCTCTTCTTGTCCAAACTATTTATCGTCCATGTTTCACTTCCATACACGGCTACACTCCATACGAATACTTTCAGAAATGACTTCCTGACACTTAAATCAATACTGGATGTTAACAAATTTCTCTTCTTCAGAAACGCTTTCCTTGCCACTGCCAGCCTACATTTTATATCCTCTCTACTTCGACCATCATCAGTTATTTTGCTCCCCAAATAGCAAAACTCCTTTACTACTTTAAGTGCCTCATTTCCTAATCTAATTCCCTCAGCATCACCCGACTTAATTAGACTACATTCCATTATCCTTGTTTTGCTTTTGTTGATGTTCATCTTATATCCTCCTTTCAAGACACTGTCCATTCCATTCAACTGCTCTTCCAAGTCCTTTGCTGTCTCTGACAGAATTACAATGTCATCGGCGAACCTCAAAGTTTTTATTTCTTCTCCATGAATTTTAATGCCTACCCCGAATTTTTCTTTTGTTTCCTTTACTGCTTGCTCAATATACAGATTGAACAACATCGGGGAGAGGCTACAACCCTGTCTTACTCCCTTCCCAACCACTGCTTCCCTTTCATGCCCCTCGACTCTTATAACTGCCATCTGGTTTCTGTACAAATTGTAAATAGCCTTTCGCTCCCTGTATTTTACCCCCGCCATCTTTAGAATTTGAAAGAGAGTATTCCAGTCAACATTGTCAAAAGCTTTCTCTAAGTCTACAAATGCTAGAAACGTAGGTTTGCCTTTCCTTAATCTTTCTTCTAAGATAAGTCGTAAGGTCAGTATTGCCTCACGTGTTCCAGTGTTTCTACGGAATCCAAACTGATCTTCCCCGAGGTTGGCTTCTACTAGTTTTTCCATTCGTCTGTAAAGAATTCGTGTTAGTATTTTGCAGCTGTGACTTATTAAGCTGATAGTTCGGTAATTTTCACATCTGTCAACACCTGCTTTCTTTGGGATTGGAATTATTATATTCTTCTTGAAGTCTGATGGTATTTCGCCTGTTTCATACATCTTGCTCACCAGATGGTAGAGTTTTGTCAGGACTGGCTCTCCCACGGCCGTCAGTAGTTCCAATGGAATATTGTCTACTCCGGGGGCCTTGTTTCGACTCAGGTCTTTCAGTGCTCTGTCAAACTCTTCACGCAGTATCGTATCTCCCATTTCATCTTCATCTACATCCTCTTCCATTTCCATAATATTGTCCTCAAGTACATCGCCCTTGTATAGACCCTCTATATACTCCTTCCACCTTTCTGCTTTCCCTTCTTTGCTTAGAACTGGGTTTCCATCTGAGCTTTTGATATTCATACAAGTCGTTCTCTTATCTCCAAAGGTCTCTTTAATTTTCCTGTAGGCAGTATCTATCTTACCCCTAGTGAGATAGGCCTCTACATCCTTACATTTGTCCTCTAGCCATCCCTGCTTAGCCATTTTGCACTTCCTGTCGATCTCATTTTTGAGACGTTTGTATTCCTTTTTGCCTGTTTCACTTACTGCATTTTTATATTTTCTCCTTTCATCAATTAAATTCAATATTTCTTCTGTTACCCAAGGATTTCTACTAGCCCTCGTCTTTTTACCTACTTGATCCTCTGCTGCCTTCACTACTTCATCCCTCAAAGCTACCCATTCTTCTTCTACTGTATTTATTTCCCCCATTCCCGTCAATTGCTCCCTTATGCTCTCCCTGAATCTCTGTACAACCTCTGGTTCTTTTAGTTTATCCAGGTCCCATCTCCTTAAATTCCCACCTTTTTGCAGTTTCTTCAGTTTTAATCTACAGGTCATAACCAATAGATTGTGGTCAGAGTCCACATCTGCCCCTGGAAATGTCTTACAATTTAAAACCTGGTTCCTAAATCTCTGTCTTACCATTATATAATCTATCTGATACCTTTTAGTATCTCCAGGGTTCTTCCATGTATACAACCTTCTTTCATGATTCTTAAACCAAGTGTTAGTTATGATTATGTTGTGCTCTGTGCAAAATTCTACCAGGCGGCTTCCTCTTTCATTTCTGTCCCCCAATCCATATTCACCTACTATGTTTCCTTCTCTCCCTTTTCCTACACTCGAATTCCAGTCGCCCATGACTATTAAATTTTCGTCTCCCTTCACAATCTGAATAATTTCTTTTATTTCATCATACATTTCTTCAATTTCTTCGTCATCTGCAGAGCTAGTTGGCATATAAACTTGTACTACTGTAGTAGGTGTGGGCTTCGTGTCTATCTTGGCCACAATAATGCGTTCACTATGCTGTTTGTAGTAGCTTACCCGCATTCCTATTTTCCTATTCATTATTAAACCTACTCCTGCATTACCCCTATTTGATTTTGTGTTTATAACCCTGTAGTCACCTGACCAGAAGTCTTGTTCCTCCTGCCACCGAACTTCACTAATTCCCACTATATCTAACTTTAACCTATCCATTTCCCTTTTTAAATTTTCTAACCTACCTGCCCGATTAAGGGATCTGACATTCCACGCTCCGATCCGTAGAACGCCAGTTTTCTTTCTCCTGATAACGACATCCTCTTGAGTAGTCCCCGCCCGGAGATCCGAATGGGGGACTATTTTACCTCCGGAATATTTTACCCAAGAGGACGCCATCATCATTTAATCATACAGTAAAGCTGCATGCCCTCGGGAAAAATTACGGCTGTAGTTTCCCCTTGCTTTCAGCCGTTCGCAGTACCAGCACAGCAAGGCCGTTTTGGTTATTGTTACAAGGCCAGATCAGTCAATCATCCAGACTGTTGCCCTTGCAACTACTGAAAAGGCTGCTGCCCCTCTTCAGGAACCACACGTTTGTCTGGCCTCTCAACAGATACCCCTCCGTTGTGGTTGCACCTACGGTACGGCTATTTGTATCGCTGAGGCACGCAAGCCTCCCCACCAACGGCAAGGTCCATGGTTCATGGGGGGGATGAACCCTATACAAATATGTAAATTCTGTAGTTTTTGTAAAATAAATATTGAAGATCGTACAAAGAATTTGTGCCCAGTCAATGTAATAACATGGCACGTTTTGAGGAGAATAAGTTATAGATATTAAAATGTAGACTTTCACGGCCAGAAATGTCATGTCCATTATAATTATCCGAGCTGTTATGCCTTGGTCGGTTGATGAAAGGTACTGCCAGAAATAAATTAAATGTATGATTCCGATACGTGGATGAAACGTTTGTGTTGTGGAGACATGGCAGGGAGGAACTAAGCCGGTTCCACGAACATCTGAATAGTATAAATTCAAGAATTCAGTTTTCAATGGAGGAGGAGGTAGACGGCAAATTACATTTCCTTGATGTGCTTGTTTTTAGAAACGAAAATGGTGGTTTGGGCCACTCAGTATATCGCAAACCCACGCTCACGGACCGTTATTTGCAACGGGATTTCAACCACCACCCACAAGAGAAACGGGGTCTTATCAAGAGGTTAGCGGACAGAGCTAGTAATGTTTGTGAACCTGAGTTGCTCGACGCTGAGATGGAACATTTCCACTATGCACTAATGAAGAACTGATATTCGTCCGCCGAAATAAAACGTGCGTTGAGACAGCCACGCAGAAACCATAGTGACGTACAGGCTACTGCAAAATCTAAGATTTTCTTGCCGTTTGTTAAGAATGTAACAGTAAGAATAGTGAGGATCTTGACGAAGCGGAATATTACCGTAATTTACAGGCCCACCAGGTAGATACAGGAATACCTTCTGCCAAGGACGCTCGCAAACCATTGGAAAAAGGTGGAGTGTATTGGATCCGGAGGGCGTGAAATTAAACGGTATATGGATGCCGGTTTTGAAGAAGATGTGTACCGCCCGTCCACTATTGGGTGATGGCAACGGCGATCGACGGCAGCGGACAGTGGCCAATTGCATTGACGTTTTCAAAACACGTGACCTCACGCCTCGGCGCAGGAGCGCGCGGACACGGAATTTAGCTGCAGTCAGTAGCGAGCCAGTGGGTGTGTTGGACCTTCCATAGAGCTACGGACCCCCTTGAAGATGTCCTCCGCAGACGGAGACGAAACGTTGGGAATTGACACAGAATTCTGGAGACTAGAAAGCTACTCTGTAGGAATCAGCATGGGTTTCGAAAAAGAGAATCGTGTGAAACCCAGCTCGCGCTATTCGCCCACCAGACTCTGAGGGCCATAGACACGAGTTCCCAGGTAGATGCCTTGTTTCTTGACTTCTGCAAGGCGTTCGATACAGTTCCCCACAGTCGTTTAGTGAACAAAGTAAGAGCATATGGACTATCAGACCAATTGTGTGATTGGATTGAAGAATTTCTAGATAACAGAACGCCACATGTCATTCTCAACGGAGAGAAGTCTTCCGAAGTGAGAGTGATTTCAGGTGTGCCGCAGGGGAGTGTCATAGGACCGTTGCTATTCACAATATACATAAATGACCTTGTGGATGACATCGGAAGTTCACTGAGGCTTTTTGCGGATGATGCTGTGGTATATCGAGAAGTTGTAACAATGGAAAATTGTACTGAAATGCAGGAGGATCTGCAGCGAATTGACGCATGGTGCAGGGAATGGCAATTGAATCTCAGTGTAGACAAGTGTAATGTGCTGCGAATACATAGAAAGAAAGATCCCTTATCATTTAGCTACAATACAGCAGGTCAGCAACTGGAAGCAGTTAATGCCATAAATTATCTGGGAGTACGCATTAGGAGTGATTTAAAATGGAATGATCATACAAAGTTGATCGTCGGTAAAGCAGATGCCAGACTGAGTTTCATTGGAAGAATCCGAAAACAAAGGAAGTAGGTTACAGTAGGCTTGTTCGCCCGCTGCTTGAATACTGCTCAGCAGTGTGGGATCCGTACCAGATAGGGTTGATAGAAGAGATAGAGAAGATCCAACGGAGAGCAGCGCGCTTCGTTACACGGTCATTTAGTAATCGCGAAAGCGTTACGGAGATGATAGATAAACTCCAGTGGAAGGCTCTGCGGGAGAGACGCTCAGTAGCCCGGTACGGGCTTTTGTTGAAGTTTCGAGAACATACCTTCACCGAAGAGTCAAGCAGTATATTGCTCCCTCCTACGTATATCTCGCGAAGAGACCAAGAGGATAAAATCAGAGAGATTAGAGCCCACACACAGGCATACCGACAATCCTTCTTTCCACGAACAATACGAGACTGGAATAGAAGGGATAACCGATAGAGGTACTCAAGGTACCCTCCGCCACACACCGTCAGGTGGCTTGCGGAGTATGGATGTAGATGTAGACTGATCATCCGACCACGGCATAACAGCCCGGACAATTATAATGGACATGTCAATAAGTTATACAATTTTGTTTCTTTGGTTTTTTTTAAAACTTTGAAGTTTTTTTGCTCACATTGTATATGCAGATCATTCCGCATGGGTAAAAACAATTATAGCTGCGCGAGTTTGCAGACGGTCAAGAGACAGTATACATTGATTAGGGTGTGGAGAGGAGACGTTCCTTTGAGAGCCGCGGACGGCGTGTCCGCCGAGCTGTCGCCCTTCAGCCCGTTTGAGCCGATTCCGGTGCCGGTATGGGGGCAGCGGCGGCGGCGGCGGCGGCGGCGACTGGTAAGGCGCTTAGAGGCGGTGGGTGGGCAACGGCCGGCGAGGCCTTTCACGGTTACAGACGGCGCGTTGCGCCGCACGCCACGCCGCCCACAATTTCGCAGCCGTGGCCGCCGCGCGCTACCGGAAAAGAATTTGAATCGCACCGGCCAGACAGAGGGCACCCGTCGACTGGTCCCCCCCCCCCCTCCCCCAGAACCGACGACGCTGCCAGCGCCCTTTGACGCGGCGCGGCGAAATTAAAACGCGCTGTCCCAAAGTGAGGAATTCTTTGCTGCTTACGGCCGTTACTCTCAGATGCTAGCGCCTCTAGGATTCAATTTGGAGTTACCACTTCTTTTTTTAATTTGTCGGCTTTTGCAGCTTGTGCCTAGAGTCATCTCAACCCTGGAAGTACTATATTACACTACTACACATTAAAATTGCCACACCAAGAAGAAATGCAGATGATATACGGGTATTCATTGGACAAATATATTATACTAGAACTGACATGTGATTACAAAAATGGTTCAAATGGCTCTGAGCACTATGGGACTTAACTACTGAGGTCATCAGTCCCCTAGAACTTAGAACTACTTAAACCTAACTAACCTAAGGACATCACATACATCCATGCCCGAGGCAGGATTCGAACCTGCGACCGTAGCGGTCACGCGGTTCCAAACTGACGCGCTTGGAACCGCACGGCCACACCGGCCGGCACATGTGATTACATTTTCACGCAATTTGAGAGCATAGATCCTGAGAAATCAGTACCCAGAACAACCACCTCTGGCGTCATAACGGCCTTGATACGCCTGGGCATTGAGTCAAACAGAGCTTGGATGGCGTGTACAGGTACAGCTGCCGATGCAGCTTCAATACGATACAGTTCGTCAATAGTAGTGACTGGCGTATTGTGACGAGCCAGTTGCTCGGTCAGTATTGACCAGACGTTTTCAGTTGGTGAGAGATCAGGAGAATGTGCTGGCCAGGGCAGCAGTCGAACATTTTCAGTTTCTAGAAAGGTCCGTACAGGGCCTGCAACATGCGTCCGTGCATTATCCTGCTGAAATGCAGGGTTTGGGAGGGGTCGAATGAAGGGTAGAGCCACCGGTGGTAATGTGGTGTAACCGCCAGACACCACACTTGCTAGGTGGTAGCTTTAAATCGGCCGCGGTCCATTAGTACATGTCGGATCCGCGTGTCGCCACTGTTAGTGATCGCAGACCGAGCGCCACCACACGGCAGGTCTCGAGAGACGGACTAGCACTCGCCCCAGTTGTACGGACGACTTTGCTAGCGACTACACTGACGAAGCCTCGCTCCTTTGCCGAGAAGATAGTTAGAATAGCCTTCAGCTAAGTCCATGGCTACGACCTAGCGAGGCGCCATTAGCCTTACATAGCAATTGATACTTATCGTATAAAGCATGTCTCATCAAGAACGATGTATACAACAAGGATGGATTAAAGTTAAGTATTCCAAAAGCTACGTACTTTTCTTTATAGCATTCATTACGTATCCTGTTTCAGACCTCATGCCATCCTTCGTGTGTTTATAGCGTGCATTGCGGTCCCCTCAAATCACACTGTGTCGGCACTTCTGTCGACACATCAGGTAACACATCTGAAATGTAACGTCCACTGTTCGAAGTGCCGTCAATGCGAACGAGAGGTGACTGAGACGTGTAACCAATGGCACCCCATACCATCGCGCCGGGTGATACGCCAGTTTGGCGATGACGAACGCACGCTTTCAATGTGCGTTCACCGCGATGTCGCCAAACATGGATGTGACCATCATGATGCTGAAAACAGAACCTCGATTCATCGGAAAAAAATGGCGTTTTGCCATTTCTGCAACCCAGGTTCGTAGTTGAGTACACCATCGCACACGCTCCTGTCTACAATGCAGCGTCAAGGGTAACCGCAGCCATGGTCTCCGACCTGATAGTCCATGCTGCTGCAAACGTCGTCGAACTGTTCGTGCAGATGGTTGTTGTCTTGTAAGCGTCCCCATCTGTTGACTCAGGGATCGAGACGTGGGTGCACGGTCCGTTACAGGCATGCGGACAAGACGCCTGTCATCTCGACTGCTAGTGATACGAGGCCGTTGGGATCCAGCACAGCGTTCCGTATTACCCTCCTGAACCCACCGATTCCATTTTCTGCTAACAGGTATTGGATCTCGACAAACGCGAGCAGCAATGTCGCGATACGACAAACCGCAATCGCGATAGGCTACAATCCGATCTTCACCAAAGTCGGAAACATGATGTTACGCATTTCTCCTCCTTACACGAGGCATCACAACAACGTTTCACCAGGCAACACGGGTCAACTGCTGTTTGTGTATGAGAAATCGGTTGCAAACTTTCCTTATGTCAGCACGTTGTAGGTGTCGCCACCGGCGCCAACCTAGTGTGAATGCTCTAAAACGTTAATCATTTGCATATCACTGCCTCTTCTTCCTGTCGGTTAAGATTCGCGTCTGTAGAACGTCATCTTCACCCTCATCTTCATGGTGTAGCAATTTTAATGGCCGGTAGTGTATAAGACCGATGACCTCGCTGTTTGGTCCCCTCCCTCGAAACAACCAACCATACAACTTGTTACAAACGAATGGAGTGTTCTTTACTACAGCTTCACACACTGGACAGGGAGTGGAATCAGATCCAGAACAAGAATGGTTTCATACACTCAGTTTTCATGTGTGTCTAGAATGCATTGCTTTCATTTTATAAATAGATTTCCTGTAAGCCGGCCGGTGTGGCCGAGCGGTTCTAGGCGCTACAGTCTGGAACTGCGCCACCGCTACGGTCGCAGGTTCGAATCCTGCCTCGGGTTAGTTAGATTTAAGTAGTTCTAAGTTCTAGGGGACTGATGACCTCAGAAGTTAAGCCCCTTAGTGCTCAGAGCCATTTGAACCATTTCCTGTAAGAACTACTACATCTTTAGTAACTGCCAAAAGCTTCTAGCTCCGTTATATCTGTGCACCTGTGTTAAGGTTTCTGACTCGGCTTATAGTTGACTATGGCAGTATTCTGCTTGGAATTAAAACAGATAATTAATTCTTTATTACTCTGATAAATTTAGGGTACTCTGAGTATGCTTTAGAACAGATAAACGTATCATCTGCCAGTAGCTGGCTGTGTGGACACAACTTCCTCTGCGCAAAAGCTAAGCATGATATCCGGCAGAGCCACAGATAGGCCTTATAGAATCACTCAGGAGGAGGAAATTGGGTCTAGCTGCGGGGTCGAACAGATGGGACACGTGGATCGTAAAACGACCTTGCGGGCGACGCGCGCGCTCACGCGTGCTTGTGTGTGTGTGTGTGTGTGTGTGTGTGTGTGTGTGTGTTTAACAGAGAGAGAGAGAGAGAGAGAGAGAGAGAGAGAGAGAGAGAGGGGGGGGGGGGGGGGAGAGGGAGATGGAAAGTATCTTCCAGAGACCTACAACAAGTAACCAGCCAAATAATAAGATTAATGAATGTGAATTTAACCAATGTGAATAGGCTTAAGCTAATGGCTCAAGTGATTCAATTCCATATACCTCGTGAATGAACGTTCTTTTGCCTTACTTCTTTCCACCCTCTGAGTGTGAGTATTTTCACTATCACATTCCTTTCCGAAACACCCCAAAACGAAATATTTAGTTGAAAATTCTTCTATAGCCCTTTCTCGATTTCAGAATATGTAAGCTGTGAAAAATGTGCTGCTGATGTTTCAGGTAATAAAGCGACGCGGCAGTAGCTTATTTCTGTTTCTCAGAAAATGTCACTTTTTACAACTCCTCATTGAAAGCAAAATGATATAGGAAATAGTAAACGGATGGCGAGAAAAAATTACAGTAGACTTCAGGCATCAGAAAGAATAGTTCACATAAGTGTGGTGTAGGTAATAACGAAAATAATATGTAGAGAAGTACTGCGCGTGTGACAATTAATTAAAAAAGCGAAGGCAAGTTTTGCGAAAGTTTCCAAGGAATCTAAAGCAGGAAACGGCAAATGAAAGGGAAGTACTATACGGAAGAGCCTAACTGTAGTTTTTTCTGGGAAAAGTATATTTTTCTGTACCTGGATTGTTACTGGGTGTCTCGTAGCGATAATAATAATAATAATACTGTTATGATGATGCACAGTATAAAAATAGATTTTTGATTTTAATAATTGTGAAACATTTGCTTATTGCAAACACAAGTGGTGGTTACAGAAACAAAATGACTTCCCTGGACTATTTCTCTGTTACACATTCACAGTTTTCAAGCGTGTACCATGCTCATGTGAAAACATATTCTTTGCTGTTAACAGTTCGTTGTCGTCGCCTCCAACTACACATAGATATTTCACTTAATTCGCATCCGAATAAACTGGGTTCGACACAGACAAAGTAACACCTGAGATCTCATGTAATAAATCCAGTCTAACTTAGTTAAATATTGCATCCTTTTCACCACTGTGCGTGCTCCAGGTACAATTGGCAACCCACAATTCAGCATAATAGCATAAAATATTCATTAACAATGATATTCGAAATTAAACATGAAAGCGTCAGCACATCCTTCTTATACAAATTTGTGTAATGCTCTCTGCACATGCTGCAGTAAATGGTGGCAACAGAAACATTGCGCTCATGGAAATCACTCACCTTCAGCCCTCACGCCATCTTTTTTGGAATCAACGTCAGGTGGCTCACGTCCTATCATATCGTAGTCTCCCTCCATGGTGTAAGCATTATTTTGCTGCGGGTCATCATTTCTTAACAATTGCGATGAGTAAAATATTAACCTCTGAAAATCTTAGTACCAATCACCATCAGTGGAATCTGGATTCGCAGGACAGAGCGGATTAGGTTATGCTTGTGGAAAGGGGTTAAAACCAGTTACTGTCAGTTGCACAAAACACACAAACTTTATTTGCTAAAAACGCTTAATCACTCATGCCCTTAAAAGGATTAAAAAAAAAAAATACGGCCCAAGGCCTGAACACAAGTTATTAAAATTGCTTTAAGGAATACACGCGGCTGAAGGCCTTACTTAAAATTTTTTTTACATGAATACTCGGCTGAAGGCCACACACTGGACATAGAACTGAGGGCTTAAGGCCTGGAAAACAAGAAGTTCAAATAGAGCCAAGTCTCTTCTTTAAAATTAGTTTTAAACAAATCAATCTTGAAAGCTGAGTTTAAGTCGGCTGAAGGCCTTATTTTAAAATTAAAACGAACTCAACATAGACGGCTGAAGGCCTCGCACAGAACTTCGGACTCAAAGAAAATCACAATATAATACCAACAGAACAGTGGTGCTCAGAAGTGTTCCAAGGGTCTGCCTGAGGAGGTAACTCTGACGTAACGTTAGGTGAGACAGGCAGCCAAAAGGAAGATTAAATAATCGAATGGGAACCCGACACAGGGACGGCTGAAGGACTGACCAACAACCTAATCAATTCCCTTCGGCCGACCTACGCCACGACAACGGAAAATAGCCGAGGACGAAGATACCGGCAGCATTACTTCCTCAAAATTGGCGTCTAAAAACAGCCAAGGCACAATAACCACTCAAAAATATGAACAACACCAAAGGCTATCGAACTACACGCCGTGCCGCACATCATCAACACGGCGAGGAAACACACACTCGCTGCTCTGTCCCAACCGACCGACAGCGTACTCCAGTACGCAGACAGCAATCACAGCTGCTCAGTGGAAATCACAGAAACTACACAGAGTTCCACGTAAAGATCTCAGACAATCCTAAAACCAATCACTGTGGAACAACAAGGACGAATCAGAAGTCGATCCACGCACAGTGTCGATAAGTCGTCAGCGACCAAATACACGTCGTACGATGAGACGACCGACCGAACGACCAACCAAGGTCGTTTCCACTCAAGTTGTGTGCATCGGCAACGGTCAGACGAGTCATGGTTGTCCGAAGCTCACTGCAGCTCCATCCTGACTCCCTCGATGTCCATTCGGAACTCGGAGACACGGCGATCCGGGCACACTGGCTCGGACAAAACCATGCAGAGGGAACACTTGCCCATTGGCCACCCGATGTCTCTGCACAAGGACGGAACCGACCCATGTACCGCAAGATGACTAATTGAAGGGGTACAGAAGCGGTCGGAAGACCAAATACACGTCGCACGATGAGACGACCGACCAAATGACCAACCAACGGTCGTCCCTTCTCAAGTCTCCTTCCCTCATACAGTGCATGTGTGTCGCCAGCGGTCAGCGAATACTGGCGCTCCGTGCCGACTGACCTCCGACAGAGGACGACCCGGAAATCCTAGCGGTCGCTCCAGAAATAGTACAACAGTGCACTTATTGATAAGCGCTGTTGCTGCCACTCACGAGCAAGCAAACCAGCAACTTAGTGACGTTAGTAAATAGAATAAAAAAAAGGAGACGGCGGCACCGCAAAGCCAAGCTGTCAAGCAATGAAGGGCACCAACGCGAGTCGCGCACGGCTCAGTCAGAGTAACATCTTAACAGGGCTGCCATCTCAGTGCCTTAGATCAGTGCAGGTCTGTATACTAAGTCCTACAGGAAGTGTTCAGAATAAGAGGAACATCTCTCGAGTAATAGCAATGGTTTCACTAAAATAATGGGTAGTTGAAAGAGATTGACAGGAAAGTAGACGAATGATATCTGCTCAAAGTAAAAAGGAGGAAGGTCGGTCCTAGGTACGCATTATGAGGTTTAGGAATGTCTGTAGTTGATGAATAAACTGAATAATATGGGAAAATCTCTGCCTATCACCATTTCCCTATAAAACCGTTAGTAGCCCTCACTTTTGCTAATCGTCTGTCCCCATGCTGTGAACATCGCGGGCTTTTTCTCTTGACAGGTATTTAATAGACCAATCGACATTTTAATTTAAAGAAAACGGACAGCGACAAAGCTGTAGAACAACGATAGGCAGTAAACAGAATTAAATTTAAATATACAGTGTACTGAATAACATTACAGTAGTATTTACTTCATTTGTCGAATAGTACTAGTTATTATAGTTACGTTTTTAGATGGGTTAGTACCCTCAGGTACTATGAGAAAGAGAATAATGCTTGTTTTCCCCTGGGCAGATCGGATGTTGAAATGTACTCGTAGATGTGTGAACACAAAAAAATGGCTCTAAGCACTATGGGACTTAGCATCTGAGGTCATCAATCTCCTAGACTTAGACCTACTTAAACCTAACTAACGTAATGACGTCACACACAACCATGCCCGAGGCAGGATTCGAACCTGCTACCATAGCAGCAGCGAGGTTCCTGACGGAAGCGCCTAGAACCGCTCGGCCACAGCGGCCGGCGTGTGAACACAGATGGATAGTCTTTACTTATAGACGTAGTCCACTTAGTAGTGCCGTTACAACTGTGCAGAAAACATCAGGTGGCAAATATGTGACGTCTCTGCAGGAAGTCAGACACAGAGAAAAAACTAACGCATTGAAGTGGGCACATATTACTCGTACGCTGTCAAGAATCTCTATACCTGCACTTATACCCTCAGCACCCTATATATGCAAGAAGACACAAATTTGCGCGGTAGCTTGCCGCAGTGTTTGATAGAAATCATACACAATTATGAGTGACTGGCAAGATCACACCTGGCGTTAGGTGCAGATTCAGCCCTAGAAAGGGTGAGCAATGTTTCACTGAAATCAGTCAAGCCGGCCATTGTGGCCGAGCGGCTCTAGGCGCTTGAGTCTGGAACCGCGCGACCGCTACGGTTGCAGGTTCGAATCCTGCCTCGGGCATGGATGTGTGTGATGTCCTTATAACCTAAGGTTATACTAGTTCTATGGTTTAACTAGTTCTAAGTTCTAGGGGAATGATGACCTCAGATGTTAAATCCCATAGTGCTCAGAGCCATTTGAACCATTTGAAATCAGTCAACAAATTGAGGGTTGATCCCACGAAATGATTTATTTGCGCAGTGGAAGGGGTCAACGACAGAACTTGCCACATTGCGATCAGTGGAGTCGCGATGCTGGCATCTTGCGGCGAGAAACAGCTAGGTGGCACGAAAGCAACCACTGTAGTTAATGTAGTGACAATACTGAAGGGTCTTAACACAACGTTGCTACCAAGGTGATGGAAGCAAGGACGTTTCTGTATTAAAATGACACTAACTGCCTCATTCCTACGCGCGATGAGTACTTGTCCAAGACAGCAAGCGAATGGGGCTGGAGAGTGTCTGTCCATACTGTATGTAAACTCGGCGCTCGAGAAGCGCTGCTTCCTGTGACCTTCAGTCAGGTCGTCTATAGACACAATGGCGTCTATTTGACAGCTACAAACAGAAGCGAAGCTCATCTCTGGGAGACACAGAATGCCACTCAATACTGCCCATGAATTCCGCTCTCCACTATTCAAGTGTCTATTAACAGTGGTACGGCGTCAGCGATCAACGACTCTTAGAAAGCCGAGATTTCACCCTAGAATCCACTAATCACTTCCCTGAGGTTCGCGGTGACACTTTTCCCTTAACCTCCGTTAGGATTTCATTTCCCTATCGGTTAGGGAAACAAATTGCACCGCAGATCACCCCGTTTCTCACAACGTTGTTAAACGATGCATTAAGGCTGGGCCGTGTGCCTGCAGTGTGGAAGACCTCGAAGGCGGTTATCATCAAAAAGGCTCCAGACAAAGACCCATCAGACCCCAAGTCATACAGACCAATTTGCCTTATCAATACACTCGGTAAAGTACAAGAAAACTGCTCTGCAAAAGACTACAAGCACACCGAACATTACGGGGACTGACACCACACCAATACGGCTTCAGGAAAGGGAAATCTATAAACGACGCAATTAACAGAGCAATCCAAATAGTACACGGCACACCCTCCAAATACAAAATTGCAATTATGATAGACATCTCAGGTGCCTTCGACAACCTCTGGTGGCCGGCCTTGTTCAAGAGGCTCAGACACCTGCAGGTACCGGAGTCTCTGTATAATAGTTTCATGGACTACTGCAGAGACAGAACGGTCGTTTGGCAAATGGACAACCAGAAAGTGATTAAACGAATTACAAAAGGCTGTCCACAAGGGTCGATTTGCGGCCCCATCTTCTGGGACATAGTTATAGAACCGCTCCTACAGTTACTAGAGGAGCACATCCTGACAGATGGAGTTGTCGCTTATGCTGATGATCTACTCGTCGTAGTTTCAGCAAACAACCGTGCCCAGCTAGAAGAAAGAGCCAATGGAACACTTAGGACAATAACCCAATGGTGCACAGATAATAAATTAAAGATAGCAGGAAACAAAACAACTTATACATTGCTAAAGGGTATCCTGCGCAGGAACCCAATAGTCAAAATCGGGGACACAAACATAAAAAGACCAGCAGTCACACGCTATCTAGGAGTATATATTGATGAACGATTGAACTTCCACGAACACATGAGAATATGCACAAACAAAGCAGAAAAGATACTACACAAACTGGCTAGGCTAAATTCGGAACAATTCAGACTACCCCTGTCAGTGACACGAACATACCATTGCGCTCTCTTCGAGTCAGTACTATGCTTTGCTGCCAGTACGTGGGCCCACAGGTTAATTCTCTCAACCAACATAACCATTGTACGTCGAGGCCAAAGAAGTGTTCTACTTCGACTAACAGGGGCATTCAACACAACATCAAATGACGCACTATGTGTCGTCATGGGAATCTTCCCCATAGATATCACCATCAGGTACCGCGCAGCAATGTACTGGCTTAGGATGGGGAGAACAGACCAGGTTCGGCAGATCACTGGTGTACCGATTGAGACAACACGCCAACTCAGAGCATGGCGAGTGGATACCTGGCAGAGCGACTGGGCCAATAGCGATAAGGGCCGCCGTGTATACAACTTCTTCCCTGACATCCGGGAGAGACTAAAACTAAAACATATTGATCCCAGCCGCGGTATGGTACATTTCATCACAGGACATGGCCCTTATCCCACTCACCTGTACCGCGTGAGTCTGCAGCAGACTAATAGATGCACATGCGGGGAAGAAGGTTCCCCTGAACATACTGTCTTCTTCTGCGGACAACGCACGAACATAAGACACACAGTACACATAAATCGCCTGAACACACAGAACGAACTATATGCCATAATACGCGACCCGGAAAGGTGGACTGAACTCAACAAACTAACGGACGAAATCTCGAAGATCCAACAGACCCTACCGAAGGCAAGTCGGTCCAAACAGGCGTCACGATGCCCAGGGGGACACAGATATGATTAGCACCACGAGTGATGAAGAAGAAACAGATACAGACCAGGACACCAACACAGATATTGAAGCGTCCAGCGTGGATGATCCATAATGTCAACCAAGTCAAATTCAAAGAACAGAGTGGAACAACCGACAAGAGGTGCACAAGTCATACACAATCCTAAAAACAGATTGCACCTTATATGTAAATAGTTAACAGCATCTCCATGTCTAATAAGAGCTTAAAGCTGGGTACCTCTTCAAGGGACCAACGCCTTCCGTTAAGAGGCAGCGCACAGTCTGGATGGAAGGATCTTAATTGTGGTCCCTCTCCTTTGAGCCCAACCCGACGGATACCTATGGTAGATCGGGGAAAACCACCGTTCAGGCTGTGTTGCTGGCGGGGCCGGAAGGTGCTAACTGCCACACCACGTATCATTGTAAGTCTCATTGGCTCAGCGTGAACTGTTTGTACAACCAACCTACACAGCCTATACCTGAACCCCCACTACACTAATAACATCTGATCTGAAGCTTAAAGTTAGGCACCTCTTCAAGGGACCTACGCCCCCTGGTAAGAGGCGGCGCACGCCCTGGATGGAAGGATCTTAATTGTGGTTCCTCTCTTTTGAGCCCAACCCGACGGATAGCTATGGTAGATTGGGGAAAACCACCGTTCAGGTCGTGTTGTCGGCGGGGCCGGGAGGTGCTTGGGCCTGATGTACTCTACTAGGAGCCTTGCAGGCTCAACACAAACCGTTAGCGTCATTACCTTATTACTTTTACCACAAGTACCCTTTCATTAGCAACTTTGAGCCAAGCACAAAATCAGTTACCTCTCTATTGTATATCGTAAATAGTTTAGCAGGCTGTACATGGAGGTCTTAGTCTTAGTTTCTAGCTTTAACGTACTCTAATCTCTTCTAGTTAAGTTAGTTTTTAGGATGGTAGATGTTAAAGGCATGGTGAGCGACGGCCAGCGTCTTGAGGGCCATTCCAAGACCCGGGCCACCGCCCACAACCAGGTGACGGGCAATATTATACCTATCCCTTCTCTTTTCAGTTCTCTCCCTTCCTTCTTTCTAAATATTTAATTTCGTTTTGTTTATTAATATCTTACTTGATTTTGTATTAGTTATAAGTTTTTTTAATGCTGCACAAAAAAAAGATATCAAATGGTTCTAAACAAATAGAGCCCGTCTCCACGTGGCGGGACACGGGCAACGGTGTGAGTGGGGACGGGAGCCGGGGTGGTGTTACTTCACTCCGGACCCCGGACCCAGTCACAGCGGCTAAGTGGCAACATACGACCCACCATAAGAAATTAGACGGTGGGTCATAAAATATAAGCAGCTAGTGAAAAAAAAAGTGTACTCCATCTCGAAGGACCCTCACTTACACTTCCTGGTACACATGAAAGTAATAATATGCGATGTTGTAGGGTCTTCAGTGCTGATTTAGATCTCATCATTGATTAAAAATCGACCATCGATGACAATCGACCATAAAATATCGACATTTTCAACATATATGTTAAATGACGAATTGTAGTATGGAGAAAAATCAACATAAAAATGTCACATTTATTAATTAATAAATACAGCACTAATTAGCGCTACTCATCCCACAATTTCTTGTCAACAGACTATAAAAATAACATTATATGAAAGATTTCCCCTTCGACCTATTTCCAAGACCGAGAGAATAACATGCTTTTGATGACAGTCTTCCAGAAGCTATACAGCTGAAATATGTTAGTGCAGTTCGAGTCTTGATCCGGAACACAGTTTTAATCTGTCAGAAAGTTTAATATAAGCGCACACTCCGCTGCAGAGTGAAAATCTCATTCTGGAAGCATCCCCCAGGCTGTGGCTCCGCAATATCCTTTCTTCCAGGAGTGCTAGTTCTGCAAGGTTCGCAGCAGATCTTCTGTGAAGTTTGGAAATTAGGAGACGAGGTACTGGCAGAACTGAAGCTGCGAGGACGAGTAGTGAGTCGTATTTGGGTAGCTTAGATGGAAGAGCACTTGCCCGCGAAAGGCAAAGGACCCGTGTTCGAGTCTCGGTCCGGTTCAAATGGTTTAAATGGCTCTGAGCACTGTTGGACTTAACTGCTAAGGTCATCAGTCCCCTAGAACTTAGAACTACTTAAACCTAACTAACCTAAGGACATCACACATATCCATGCCCGAGGCAGGATTCGAACCTGCGACCGTAGCGGTCTCGCGGTTCCAGACTGCAGCGCCTAGAACCGCTCGGCCACTCAGGCCGGCAGTCTTGGTCCGGCACACAGTTTTAATCTGCCAGGAAGTTTCAAATCAGGATTTCTTCATATACACATGTAACGGTCGTGAATGTTAGTTACATTTGAGACTGGATTTAATGTTGGTCTAGAATTTCTTCAAGTCGAGAAAGCCGTCATTACCAACACCTCACTGAAACTGAAAGACGCTACGAGAAGCTGGATGTCACTTCGGCAACTGTGCAAAAACACTTGGCAAGTATGTAGCCATTGCACACAATTGTAGGCAGTGGTGGTCACGAGAATGTACTGTCGCAAGAAGCGATTTCAACGGCAGTTGGCACCACAATAACACAACGAACTTTACAAATCGGTTTCTCCAGGACATCTTCGAGGCAGACGCCATGTAGCGTACATTCCAATGACCCCACTGATCCGAAACCATCGCCATTTGCGACTTCAGTGGTGTCAAGAGAGAGATCATTGGACGATGGGGTGGAGATCTGTTGTGTTTTATAATGGAAGTTGGCTCTACCTTGGTGACAGTGATGGCCATGTGTTGGTTAGAAGGAACCCAGTTGAGAACCTGTAGCCAACCTGCCTGCACGCTACACACTCTAGACCTCCAACTGAGCTACCGCCTAGGGTGTAATTTCGTATGAGGGCAAGAGCACACTAGTGGTTATCCCATACACTCTGACTGCAATTTTTACGTCACTCTGATGATTTGGCATGTTGTGGTGCCGTTCATTAACAGAATTTTCGGGGTGTTTTCGATCAGGACAATGCTTTCCGACATACCGCTGCTATAAACCAACGTGCTCTGATGTGTGTCTACAAGTCACTTGGCCTGCTCGACCACCAGGTCTGTCTCCCATCGAACACGTATGGGAAATCTTCGGATGACAACTGGAGCATCATCCACAACCAACATTAACCTTCATTAACTGACCGACCAAGTGCAACAAACATAGAAATTTTAATCACATAATTACGTTAGCTAGACAAATGTATTATTCCATATTGATTATTTTTTAAGGTTGCGATTTTTTTCCGTCAGTCCTTTTTTTGTAAATATCCCTAGCCAGAAGGGCCATGTAAATAGCAAATGCATTTGTGAGGCGTACAAGGTGACGATGAGGTTGTGAGCCAGCGGGAAGAAAGACATCCGCCTTGAGTCCGGAGCTGCGGCGGATGGCCGCCAGGCTTCGGCTGTGGCTGTAGCTGTGGCTGTGGAGGCGGAGGCGGAGGCGGTACCGCCGCCAGTGGGGGCGGCCAGTTTTTATCGTCCTGCAGGGCCCGGAAGCGCGCGGCGGGCCACGGCCCAGCGAGCCCTGGAGATGATAGACTGCGTCGCCCGGAAATGACTTCCATTTTAGTGGGGCGCCATCAATACGGTTCGCTGGCCCGCGCAAATATCGGCCAGGCCGCCGTGTGGGAAAAAGCGGGTGCTCTGCCCCGCACCGTACCGCGGCGGCGGCGGCGGCGACCACAGGGCCGCTTCGATCGCTTGCTGCTGCGCGCTGCTGCAGCCAATCCCAGAGCCTGTTGTGGCAGATGTATCAGCTGTTTGTTGGGTGCGCCGCACCTGCTCTCCCGGCTCAATCTTCAGCATTCAATCTACCCTCTTCCACACTCACTTCGTGAATGCCTTATAAGGATACTGTACCTTTGTCTGCTTGCTTTTGGTCACCTGACAGGTCTGATGCGTCGGCTACTTCCTGTACCAACCTCTTTAACTCAGCACTTGTACATAATATACCTAAGCCAAGCAAGCAAAGCAAAGCTCCACGACCTGGCCTGTCGGGACCGACCGACCACCGTGTCATCAACTATGTCATCCACCAATGGCGTTTTACGGATGCTCCAGGGAGGAGTCGGTGTCATCACACCAAGCTCCGACAAGTTATCGGTTTTCCTTACCTTGGGGCCGCTAACTGTCAGTCAAGGTTCTTGTCCGCTTGCCTTACAAGGCTGAGTGCACCTCGCGCGATATCGGGAATCGAACTGGGGTCCTCCACATGGAAGCCATACAGGCTGACCTCTAAGGAACAGCCCTCAATTATTTGTCGAATCTATATTCCAGTCTCAGCCTTCCCCCATCATTTTTAATCTACATCTACATCTATTATACTCCGCAAGCCACCCAACGGTGTGTGGCGGAGGGCACTTTACGTGCCACTGTCATTACCTCCCTCTTTTGTTCCAGCTGCGTATGGTTCGCGGGAAGAACGACTGCCAGAAAGCCTCCGTGCGCGCTCGAATCACTCTAATTTTACATACGTGATCTCCTCGGGAGGTATAAGTAGGGGGAAGCAATATATTCGATACCTCATCCAGAAACGCACCCTCTCGAAACCTAGACAGCAAGCTACACCGCGATGCAGAGCGGCTCTCTTGCAGAGTCTGCCACTTGAGTTTGCTTAACATCTCATTAACGCTATCACGCTTACCAAATAACCCTGTGACGAAACGCGCCGCTCTTCTTTGGATCTTCTCTATCTCCTCTGTCAACCCGACCTGGTACGGATCCCACGCTGATGAGCATTACTCAAGTATAGGTCGAACGAGTGTTTTGTAAGCCATCTTCTTTGTTGATAGACTACATTTTCTAAGGACTCCCCCAATGAATCCCAACCTGGCACCCGTCTTCCCAACAATTAATTTTCTATGATCATTCCACTTCAAATCGTTCCGCACGCATACTCGCCTATATTTTACAGAAGTTACTGCTACCTGTGTTTGTTACGCTATCATACAATAAAGGATCCTTCTTTCTATGTATTCGCAATACATTAAATTTGTCTATGTTAAGGGTCAGTTGCCACTCCCTGCATCAAGTGCCTATCCGCTGTAGATCTTCCTGCATTTCGCTGCAATTTTCTAATGCTGCAACTTCTCTGTATACTACAGCATCATCCGCGAAAATCCGCATGGAACTTCCGACACTATCTCACCACAGCTCCCCTGCAGCTCCCTCTAGTAACCTGGAAGTTATTTCCTGATGTAACTCCCCTATCCACTTTTCATGTCAATGTTTACCACAAATTCCAAGCCTCACCGATAATGTGGAAAACCTCTATATATTTTTTATGAGTGTACCTAATTTTCTGTTATGATAAGAATCAGCAACTGTCACATTTGGTGATGATAAATGGGCGGAGGGGGACAAAGGCATTTGACGCCATAACAATCTGGACAGAAGCAATAGATTGTCACACGAGCACTTTAAATAAGTATATTGTACTCAGCTTGTTGCTGAAGAACAGCTACACTCGTGACAGTTTATGACTGCCATGGCTAGCTATATGCGGAGGCCTGACACGGGCGTGCGATACTTACACCGAATGTTTGCCAGTACAGCTAGCTATCAACAGCTTGGTGTAGCATTCGTCACCAAGCAGCAACACGAAATTAATGTCACTATAGTCGACATAATCGTCACGAGACATACAGCAGCTGTTTAGATAATTAAGAAAATTGTAAATTTATTTTTTTCGTTTCAGTTGCAAATATTAATTAGGTAACATGTCTCTATTATACTGGATCATGTTCATACCTAAGTAGCTGCGTCCGAAATCCGTCTTGTCTACTCAAGTATGTGGTTATGAGAAGACGGGTTGCTGACGCAACTCGATCCAGTGTGATCGAAACATACAGCCTAATTAAAAATGTTAAACTGAGACGGAACAATAAATGAGAATTATCATAATGAACAAATATAAAACTAGAAGACTGGTGCCCAGATGACCGCCCCTTATAACACAGTCCTGGCGGCCTTCAGTGGTCGGCGGCCTGTAGGTTCTTCATTGGTCAGGTGTTCAAAGCACCACCCACCGTGCCCGCAGGAATCTTCATAGAAGCGCAGGCTGTGGCTGTGTCTATAAGCTACGATACTATATGTCCTTGTATACGACCCCCTGTCAAACTCTTCGATTCTTCTCCTCGCCTACTTTTCCACAGCCCATGATACAACTGCATACGAGTATAATGCTGTGCTGCAATTTTTGCCATCTACAGCTCCCTCTAGTACCGTGGAAGTCATTCCCTCATGTCTTAAGAGTTGTCCCATCATCCTGTCCCTTCTTCTTAGCCGGCCGGTGTGGCCGAGAGGTTCTAGGAGCTTCAGTCTGGAACCGCGCGACAGCTACGGTAGCAGGTTCGAATCCTGCCTCGGGCATGAATGTGTGTGATGTCCTTAGGTTAGTTAGGTTTAAGTAGTTCTAAGTTCTAGGGGACTGATGACCATAGATGTTAAGTCCCATAGTGCTCAGAGCCATTTTTTGAACCTTCTCCTTATCAGTGTTTTCCACATATTCCTTTCCTCTCCAGCCCTGCGTAGAACTTCCTCATTCCTTACCTTATCAGTCCACCTAATTTTCAACATTCGGCTGTAGCACCACATCTCAAATGTTTCGATTCTCTTCTGTTCCGGTTTTCTCACAGTCCATGTTTCAGTACCATACAATGCTGTACTCCAGACATACATTCTCAGAAATTTATTCCTCAAAATAAGGCCGATATTTGATATTAGTATACTTCTTTTGGCCAGGAATAGTCGGCTGTTGATGTCCTTGCTCCGTCCGTCATTCGTTATTTTACTGCCTAGGTAGTAGAATTCCTTAACTTCATCTGCTTCGTGGTCATCTATCCTGATCTTAAGTTTCTTGCTGTTCTCATTTCTGCTAATCATTACCTTCGTTTTTCTTCGATTTACTCTCAGTCCGTGCTCTGTACTCATTAGACTGTTCATTCCGTTCAGCAGATCATGTAATTCTTCTTCACTTTCACTCAGGGTAGCAATTTCATTAGCGAATCGTACCATTGATATCCTCTCACCCTGAATTTTAATTCCACTCCTCAACTTTTCTTTATTTCCATCATTGCTTCCTCGATGTACGGATTGAACAGTAGGGGAGAAAGACTAAATCCTTGTCTTACACATTTCGATTCACCACTTACGCTGCTATGTCAACAGCCGGCCGGAGTGGCCGAGAGGTTAATGGCGCTACAGTCTGGAACCGCACGACCGCTACGGTCGCAGGTTCGAATCCTGCCTCGGGCATGGATGTGTGTGATGTCTTTAGGTTAGTTAGGTTTAAGAAGTTCTAAGTTCTAGGGGACTTGTGACCACAGCAGTTGAGTCCCATAGTGCTCAGAGCCATTTGAACCATTTTTTTTGGTATGTCAACAGCACGGGAAAACTCAGTACACTGATGTAGCAACTGTAGGTCGTAACATCAAAAGCAGCAAGGGAATTATCAAAAACGCAACATCAAGAGACTTGGGTGATACACTGACATTGAATGGTAGGAATGTTCATTAGGATCAGAGCAAATTGTGCAGAGTATCTGTCAAACTAAAAACACAGTTTCAACTGTGAAACCCGTTCTAATGACTGTGTGACATTATTCATAAAACTTGACATATTTGTGTTATAGATTGAGCATGGATCAAATTACAGAATAGTGAAATGTACGAGACTTATAACAGTTTAAAAATATGACACCAGTTTTATTTATTGAATTGTGCAATATATGAAAACGGCTACGACCACTACCACCTCCCTCCCTCCCTCCCTCCCTCCCTCCCTCCCTCTCTCTCTCTCTCTCTCTCTCTCTCTCTCTCTCTCTCTCTCTCTCTCTCTCTCTCTCTCTCTCACACACACACACACACACACACACACACACACACACACACACACACACACACACAGACAGACACAGACACCATTTCTCTCCCTATTTCCTATATTTTCCTATGAGGTTCATTATGTAGAATGAAACAAGTTCCCCTCCGATACACTTTCTCCTTGGTGCCATATCACGTGTACTATTCCTGATCAAGCAACTTCCCTCACACAGAATATTACCATTACACTTCTAATTAAACACTCGACATGCAGAATTAATGGACGGAAGATTTCATTTATTCAGTTGAAGTTATTGATCGCAGTTCCATAAACTACAGATTTTTGTGACAGGTACATGCCTGGAAAGAATGCGTATGTCATTCAAAATCTGCACACATGTACTGTCACGTGCGTGTCGATGGATATACTCCATATCTGCGTGTACCAACTTTCCTTCGAAATAACTGTAAATTTGCAGATAGTACTTGCTGAAATATTATTGTTTTTAATGCAATTTTCCTAAAATTATGTAACTTTATCGGTTTTCAGATAAAATTTGTGCAATGATACCAGCGCAAATTTGCACATTTCTATTGATTCAAGCTTCCTAACAAAGTTAACGAAGACAAATCTGTCGCGCTACCATGAAGACATGATGTAGGTGTCACGTCAATAAGTATTCCTGTAGGAAAAGACTAATGATTATCTTCCGTAATTACTGAATAGCTGACTATCATGCAATATGGAGGGCGCAAGGAACGAAACTTTTTTCTAATTATTCAGAGTGTTTTTCTATAGTTTCATACGAATAAAAAATGTGTAGGTCTGTGTGATAGTAAGCGTACGTCACTTGCTGCGTGGATTTGAGGCAGGGCAGCGGCTCCTCGGCTGCGAGCAGCAGAGCCAAGAATGCTGAATATTAACACCGCCATCAGACTTATAATCTCCGTCTGCAAGTGCGCGTAATTATTGATAGCCATTAAAAGCTCATCTCCGGCAAGTTTCCGGTGCTCTGTTCTGACAGCGTTTCCGGCCAAATGAAAAGTGTTACGTCGTCGAAGTTAATAATGGAACAGCGACGCCGGAATCCTGCCCCCTGAAATTCGTTATTCATTTCGCTTGTCTCATTTGAGTGGCAGACACCCGATGTTGAAGAACTCCATTACAAGAAAGATTTTCACATACAGGTGCATGTGCAACTAGCTCTAAGAATGCAGGACGCTCGCCTGTATTCACTTAAAGTTTAAATCGTCACCTTCACTGTTGTGGACTGACAAGACAGCCAGTCCACAGTGACGGGTAACGGAAAGGCACGCACTTAAACTCACGCAGGCTGGCGTGAGGTCTGAAACAGTATACGTAATGAATGCTATAAAGAAAAGTACGTAGCTGCTGGAATACTTAACTTTAATCCACAATTGGTGAACATTGGTCTTGTTACTGTACATGCTTCATTAGATACATAGCAAAGGATAAATGGCGCCTTGCTAGCTCGTAGCAATTGACTTGGCTCAAGGCTATGCTAACTATCGTCTCGGCAAATGAGAGCGTAATTCTCAGTGAACCTTTCCTAGCAATGTCGGCTGTACAACTGGGGCGAGTGCTAGTAAGTCTCTCTAGACCTGCCGTGTGGTGGCGCTCGGTCTCCAATCACTGATAGTGGCGACACGCGGGTCCGACGTATACTAATGGACCGCGGCCGATTTAAAGGCTACCACCTAGCAAGTGTGGTGTCTGGCGGTGACACCACATTCACAATTTCGAATTCTTATATACTTTAGAAAACAGTACACACTGAAACCTGGACAAATTCTACGCAACTGTAAGTCTGCATAAACCGACGGAAAGAGACAGTGGAAAATATGACGATAATAATTGAGAGGGTCGGGGGAGGACAGTGGCAAAAGTCAGCATCTCACCCTGAGTCATTGCATGTTACATATTTCTTTAAATTCAAAAGAAAAGGAAGTAAATGCAACAAGATAGAACAATTTATATGGTAGGCCGCACTTTCTAATGGTACTCCTGTAACTACTTGTTATCAGCTTATGAAGCAATCGAAACCGCAACCAGTAATGTGATCAGACAGTCAGAATATCCTAACACACCGTTAGCGGATTCTTCCAGCTCACCTCCTATTTGCTCTTACGTTATAGCTTTGCTTGCAGTATCTCTCTTACGCAGTCATTCTAGAATTAATTATTATCTAACAATTAGTTTTTGATCGCTGTCAACATGCAACGAGTGTTTGTTTATGTGTTCGCTAATGAGGCCTTTAATTAGTATTACAGAAGCTCTCAATGCATAAAGAAAATTTACAGATTATGCTGATAAGAATAGGAAGGTTCTGTACCATTCTTCACAGAAAGAAATATTTACCGAGTTATACAGGATCTGTTAGATGATAATCACTTTGGCTTTCGAAAGGTAAAAGCACCAGAGAGGTAGCTATGACGTTGCGGTTGATAGTGGAAGCGAGACAGAAGAAAAATAGGGACACGTTCTTAGTGCTTGTCGACTTGGGAAAAGCGTTCGACAATGTAAAATGATGCAAGACGTTCGAAATTCTAAGAAAACTAAGGGTAAGCTATAGGGAAAGGCGGGTAATATACAATACATACAAGAACTAAGAGGGAACGATACGAGTGGAAGACCAAGAACAAAGTGCTCAGATTAGAAAGGGTTAAGACAGAGATGTTATCTTTCGCCCCTACTGTTCAATCTATACATAGAAGAAGCAGTGAGAGAAATAAAATAAATGTTCAGGAGTGGATAGTGACACGACATCTGTTAAAGCATCAGAGGACAACTTCCATGGTGCTAGAGGGAGCAATTGCTACTTTGAGATGAAAATGTTAGAGGAGTAATTCGTGACGGGCCGCGTCAAACCATTCAGAAGACCGATGACTTAAAAGGAGGACTTTGGGCACGTAGTCCATGAAAAGTTTCAGTCGTGAAACAAGTGCAAGAAGTATCACCAGACAGGTAACAACAATGCAGCGCAATAACAGGCTACAACGCCCTCAAAGCGAAACTACATCTGTATGGTCAATTTCGAAAGAGAGAATTGAAGCAGATACTTCCTGTGAGTTAGTATGGGCAGAGGTCATTGTTGGCAACCGAAATGAAACAATCATTGGATCTTTTTACCGACCTCCCAATTCAGATGATACAGTAACTGAAAGGTTCAAAGAAAACTTGAGTCTGATTTCCATGTAGATGTAGATATCACGGCAGAATATGGGTGGTCAACTTATTACGTCCTGTATGAAAATGAAATTAATGATCCATGAACCAACGATGTAACGCAAAGTATGTAATAATCTTTTCTTGTCAATAGTCCTTTCGTTAGATCTAAACTTTACTGGCACACGTAAACACACAAAACTCTTGAAAGCTAGTGTTCCGAGGCTTCTACATCACATGCAACTACAGGAAACCAGCGAAAATGAATGTGAATCAGTTGATACATCATTCAGGAGTAAAGACCCATTGGTATAATGAAATTTTATGTAAGATTGTACACATCAGTACAGCCAGAACATTATGATCACCTACCTTATTGCCCGGTAACAGGTAACAGGTAACAGCGGCAGGGCATCGTGGCATGGAAGCAATGACACCTTGGTAGGTAATTGGAGATACGGGCACCACATCTGTACACACAGGTATCCTCATCCCCGTAAATTCCAGGGGGAGGGGTGATGAGCTCAGACGCCACGCACAATCGTATCCGAGATGTGTTCTATCAGGTTCAGATATGGCGAGCTGGGGGACGATCAAATCAGTTGGAGCACGCCACTGTGCTCCTCGAACCACTCCATCACATTCATGGCCTCGTGACACGGCGCGTAATCTTGTTGAAATATGCGACTATCACGGGGGAACATGATCGCCAAGAAGCAGTGTACGTCGCCTGTGAACGATACTCCTTGGTCGGCATGGTACCCGGCACCAGCTGCGCCACAGTTCGCCGCCTCTCCAGTTTTACCAGTACGCCCAGCATACGGCGTCCGACATCTGCAATGAGCACAACGTTTGGACCTGGCTTCACCTCGGTTTCTCCATATGTTGAAGACACTCACCACAGTACTTCTCGAACATCCGACAAGTCGTGCAGTTTCCGAAATGCAGAGCCTAGTGACCTAGTAGATAGTGTCGGAAGTTCCATACGGATTTTCGCGGGTGATGCTGTAGTATACAGAGAAGTTGCAGCATTAGAAAATTGCAGCGACATGCAGGAAGATCTGCAGCGGATGGGCATTTGGTGCAGGGAGTGGCAACTGACCCGCAGCATAGACAAATATAATCTATTGCGAATACATAGAAAGAAAGATCCTTTATTGTATGATTATATGATAGCGGAACAAACACTGGTAGCAGTTACTTCTGTAAAATATCTGGGAGTGTGCGTGTGGAACGATTTGAAGTGGAATGATCATACCAAATTAATTGTTGGTAAGGCGGGTACCAGGTTGAGATTCATTGGGAGAGTCCTTAGAAAATGTAGTCCATCAACAAAGGAGGTGGCTTACAAAACACTCGTTCGACCTATACTTGAGTATTGCTCATCAGTGTGGGATCTGTACCCTGTCGGATTGACAGAGGAGATAGAGAAGATCCAAAGAAGAGCGGCGCGTTTCGTCACAGTGTTATTTGGTAAGCGTGATAGCGGTACGGAGATGCTTAGCAAACCCAAGTGGCAGACTCTCCAAGAAAGGCGCTCTGCATCGCGGTGTAGCTTGCTGTCCAGGTTTCGAGAGGCTGCGTTTCTGGATGAGGTATCGAATATATTGCTTCCCCCTACTTATACCTCCCGAGGAGATCACGAATGTAAAATTAGAGAGATTAGAGCGCGCACGGAGGCTTTCAGACAGTCGTTCTTCCCGCGAACCATACGCGACTGGAACAGGAAAGGAAGGTAATGACAGTGGCATGTAAAGTGCCCTCCGCCACACACCGTTGGGTGGCTTGCGGAGTATCACTGTAGATGTAGATGTAGATGTAGCCTCCGGGCCATGAAAATCTGCCATCGGTGAGACAGATTTCCCGCCTTCACCCTTCTAGATAAGGACCTCACGGTCACTGACTCTATATGAACCGTGCATGTGTCTGACAAGCAATCATTCCTCGCTAGTTGACGCTACTATCGCCTGGTTGTCACAATGTTCTGGCTAATCAGTATATTAACTCTGGAGTCAGTCACATGTGCAGTATGGTCAGTTTCCTCTTATTGTAATCTCGGTAGAGAAACAACTTTATAAAAACGATAAACGAGGTAATGTAAACACTTACCAGCCAATTTCTTTTCTTTCAAACGTTTTTAAGAAAGTAACGTGTAGGAGAGGAGTGGCATATCTCAGTATACTAAATTATATAACAGATTCTGAGTTAGGCTTCAGAGAAAGAATACCCACAGAAAATCCTCAGTTGTATATGAGGATCTAGCATGGTTAAATTATAGGTTTATAATTTGTCAAAAAGCATTTAACTGCGTGCATCATGAAACAATTTTCCGTAAGATGGAAAATTATCGTGTTATGGAAAATGCTCAACAGCTGTTCAGTTCATCTCTCCCCTGCTAACAAACAGAGGAAATGCTTGAATTGGAGGGGATCATGCTAGGTGGTGAGCGCCACAGGCTTCTGCGTCCCTTGTCATTCATTATATCAATGAGTGCTCTGTCACTAAACATAAAAAGTTAATCAAAAATTTTCTCTTTGCAGATGAGAGTATCGTGCGACACATGGAATGTGAAACAAGTTCTATAGCTAATAGAATAGCCAGCACGAGCATAAACACGTAACTTTTAGTGTACAGATTTTCACTTACCTGCAGCAGAGAACAATGCACACAGTTTCTGACACGGAACTCTCGTAAATAAGAAATTATGCCATAGCAAGTTGGTCATACAACCAATGAAGTTGACCATTTTAATTTCCTAGTACTGAAGGTAAATGGAACGTCTTCTTGGAAGTATCACTTTACAGATGATGAGCATTAACTGAATGCTAATATCTTACTATACGTATGATCTAACCCAGTCGTCTTCAGGAGGCGCCTAGGAGTGTACGAGAGCTGACGATCACTCACCACCTGGGTAGTGAGTGCTTGTTGTCAAATGGGGCTCCAAGACGCCATTAAAGTCATTATGCAGCGCAGGATAAATTGCACACCGTGCTCTGTCTTCAGAAGAATGAGAGTATGGTTAAACACGAGCTTATATACAGGGCTATTACAAATGATTCAAGCGATTTCATAAATTCACTGCAGCTCCATTCATTGACATATGGTCACGACACACTACAGATACGTAGTAAAACTCATAAAGTTTTGTTCAGATGAAGCCGCACTTCAGGTTTCTGTCGCCAGAGGGCTCGAGTGCGCAGTGAGACAAAATGGCGATAGGAGCCGAGAAAGCGTATGTCGTGCTTGAAATGCACTCACATCAGTCAGTCATAACAGTGCAACGACACTTCAGGACGAAGTTCAACAAAGATCCACCAACTGCTAACTCCATTCGGCGATGGTAAGCGCAGTTTAAAGCTTCTGGATGCTCTGTACGGGGAAATCAACGGGTCGGCCTGCAGTGAGCGAAGAAACGGTTGAACGCGTGCGGGCAAGTTTCACGCGTAGCCCGCGGAAGTCGACGAATAAAGCAAGCAGGGAGCTAAACGTACCACAGCCGACGGTTTGGAAAATCTTACGGAAGAGGCTAAAGCAGAAGCCTTACCGTTTACAATTGCTACAAGCCCTGACACCCGATGACAAATTCAAACGCTTTGAATTTTCGGCGCGGTTGCAACAGCTCATGGAAGAGGATGCGTTCAGTGCGAAGCTTGTTTTCAGTGATGAAGCAACATTTTTTTCTTAATGGTGAAGTGAACAGACACAATGTGCGAATCTGAGCGGTAGAGAATCCTCACGCATTCGTGCAGCAAATTCGCAATCCACCAAAAGTTAACGTGTTTTGTGCAATCTCACGGTTTAAAGTTTACGGCCCCTTTTTCTTCTGCGAAAATAAACGTTACAGGACACGTGTATCTGGACATGCTGGAAAATTGGCTCATGCCACAACTGGAGACCGACAGCGCCGACTTCATCTTTCCACAGGATGGTGCTCCACCGCACTTCCATCATGATGTTTGGCATTTCTTAAACAGGAGACTGCAAAGCCGATGGATCGGTCGTGGTGGAGATCATGATCAGCAATTCATGTCATGGCCTCCACGCTCTCCCGGCTTAACCCCATGCGATTTCTTTCTGTGGGGTTACGTGAAAGATTCAGTGTTTAAACCTCCTCTACCAAGAAACGTGCCAGAACTGCGAGCTCGCATCAACGATGCTTTCGAACTCATAGATGGGGAGATGTTGTGCCGAGTGTGGGAGGAACTTGATTCTCGGCTTGATGTCTGCCGAATCACTAAAGGGGCACATATCGAACATTTGTGAATGCCCAAAAAAACTTTTGAGTTTTTGTATGTGTGTGCAAAGCGTTGTGAAAATATCTCAAATAATAAAGATATTGTAGAGCTGTGAAATCGCTTGAATCATTTGTAATAACCCTGTACTTAATGGTGGAGCGCTTAAAGTAGAGAGCAGGTCTTTGAAAGCACAGCAGTATAGCCGGATTATGAACTTCAAACCGAAGATAAGACACAATAGCACCTATTTACAACACGTACGTGCATGAAGCCATGCTATAGTTAGAATTTATAGGCTGCTGTGTGACAGGCAGCTGCCTGGTAAGTTTCATAATAAAATATCTAGCAGACTCGAATAAAAATTTTATTCAACATAAATTTTCACAACTTGATAACTTAGCAGCTACGACTATGTCAATGATTGGAGCTATATATTAGTACGATCAACTTTTGGTCTCCGTGAGCAGAATGAAACATACCCACATAATCTAAGTGACAGACTTAAATTTAAAATTTTGTAAGCGAATTACCAGTGCGCAGAGTGTAGTGACAGGCACTGAATCTTGAGCAAAACGCCAGAGAAGTACTATTTACCGAAATACGTTGTTTCTATGCTTACCTTATGAATAAAATGATCACGTTGACGTCGACTTAAAATTGGTAGTACAGTGGACTCGCATTCTGGACGGCGACGGTTCAATGCCGCGTCCGGCCATCCTGATTTAGGTTTTCCGTGATTTCCCTAAATCGCTGCGGGCAAATGCTGGAATGGTTTCTTTGAAAGGGCACGGGCGACTTCCTTCCCCACCCTCCCCTAATCCGATGAGACCGATGACCTCGCTGTTTGCTCTCTTCCCCCAAACAATCCAATCTAAAATCCAACTTATAATTGTCCGGAAATGACGTAAGTCGGTATCATTTGTAACAGATATCATGTTTCGTACTTAGCTGCCCCAGTTTCTTCGCCTCAGCAATTAAGGTTTTATACTGATCAACCAGAACATTGTGACCATCGAGCTGTTATCGATATGAACCCCTCCAGGGGAAAGCAGGGTCACTTGGCGAGGAGTGACTGCTAGTCCGATACACGCAAGGTGCAGTGCTGTTCGTGTGTAGAATGGGCAAGGCACGCGAGCCGTCTAAGTCTAACCGAGGGCAGAATGTGATGGCATGGAGGCTCGGCATGAGCATTTCGGAAACTGCACGACATGTCACGTGTTCGATGAGTGCTGTTGTGAGTGTCATCAAGACGTGGCCTCATGGGGTTGTACTTCCGCCCTCATTACATATGTCAGACGTCGCTGGCTAGACAAATTGGAAAAAGGACAGGTGGGAAACTGTGGTGGAACTAATATCAGACTTTAATGCTGGGCAGAGTGGAAGTGTGTCTCAACACACGATACAGGAATCACTCCTCTGCAGCCGATGACCCATGCATGTGCCAATGTCAAACGACGACACAGGCAGATAGGACCGAAATGGGCACGTGACCATCGGCGACTGGACTTTGGCGCAGTGGCAGGTCGTTGTATGGTCAGATGAACCCCGATATCTTCTTCAACATGCCGGTGGGAAGACACGATTTTCCATTGTTTAACAAATAATAAATCTACACCTACTGAAGATGATGTCAAAATACTAGAAGCACAGAGAATAAATTTGGAATAACTGACTTCCTGTATCAAACATTTGTAGTAAACATATACCTCTAAATTAATATATTATGACAGAATTTTCGGGAAATAACTATACGAAATATTGAAAACCAAATTCTTGTTAAGCCGAAAGTCGTCAGATAGCCAACCTGCAACTGGGATCCGGTTATTTTACCGCTTATTTCTACAAGGTGAAAAGTATTTAAACGGACAAACTCTAGGATGTTGTAGGTGACATCAAAACAAATATTTTTCCTCAGTGCAATTTTTTCCTATGAGGAATATTTACACCGTTACAGGAAGATTTCTCTGGCGGCAAATTAATTAAATCAACAAACACTTTTTCGTTTTTTTATGACCAAGAGACAACACAATAACACAACCCAATTTCAATTGCAGTATATTTTCAAAAATGCTTCCATTGATACATAAACAAAAGTTGCACCGTCGTATCATGTTCTGTCTGACACGGGCAAAAACCCCAGGAGTATCCTGAACTGTTCCTGCTGCTGCTACTATCCAGTCAACCAGATCCTCTTCTGATGCAACAGAAATAGCGCAAACAAGGTTGCGCATCCCTCACCGCACAAAAAAGTCCAGAGGGGACATATCTGGGGATCGAGCAGGAGCACCTCTGCCAATCCACGTTTCTGTGAACCGTCGGTCCAGGAATCGACGCACAGGATGACTGAAATGTGCCTGCGCCCCGTCATGTTGGAACCACATGCGTTGTCTTGTAGGGAGCGGGACGTCTTCCAGCAATTCGGGCAATGCTCTGGCGAGAAAATTGCAATAGTGCCTGCCATTTAATGGCCTAGGTAGCAGATACGGCTCAATTAAACAGTCCCCCACAACACAGACCCACACATTAACGAAGAACCGCACTTGATGAGCGCTAGTAACTGTGGCATGTGGGTTATCCTCACTCCAAACATGTGGACTGTGCATGTTGAAGACTCCATCTCGCCCGAACGTTGCTTCATCGGTAAACAACACAAAGGATGGAAATGTAGGATGCATTTCACACTCTTCCAGGTACCGCTGAGAAAACTGTGCTCTGGGTGGATAATCAACTGGTTCCAGGTTGTGGACACGCTGTAAGTGAAATGGACGTAACAACTGCTCTCGAAGGACTGTTCTTACATTCCTCTGATTCATCCCCATGTTACGTGCAATTGCACGAGTGCTGATTGAAGGATCCCGCTCCACATGCTGCAAGACAGCTTCCTCAAATTGCAGCGTTCTTACCGTGCGACGGCGCCCCTGTCCAGGTAATCTGCTAAATGACCCGGTCTCACGCAGACGTTGGTACACAGCAGCAAAGGTCGTATGATGCGGGATACGGCGATTAGGATATTGTTGTTGATAAACCCGCTGTGCAGCTCGTCCTACGTAGTACGCACCAACCATATCAGTGTACTCACTCCAGGTGTATCGCTCCATTAGTAAACAGACACAATGCACTACTACGCTGGTGGACAGCAGTTGCCTACAACTGAAGATCGTAATACGGCCTCTAACCACTGAAGAGCGTAATACGGCCTCCACCGGTTTAAATAATCCTCATAGGAAAAAATGACATTAGGGAAAAATATTTGTTTTGATGTCTCCTACAACCTACCAGAGTTTGTCGGTTTAAATACTTTTCACCCTGTATAGACCGGTTAAGTCGGTTCGTAAGAATGAGATACACGGAATAACTGCTCTTAAATTTCCCAATGATCAATTAATTTTTAAAATACTTAAAAGTATGTTTATCCTAATAGTAAACTGAAACATAGTTGATACTGAAACCGAAATTGCAATTTCAGTGGTCTTCCTGAAACGGGAGTCGTGTGCGATGCGCGACCGTCCGCCGAGCAAAGTGTTGCGCGTATCGGGGGCGCAGTTTGCGCTGTCGGGTGACAGCTTCTGTCATACGTCGCGCTCAGTTATTCACAAAGGCGGGCGTCAGGCTCCTGGAACGCCGGTAATAGGATAACAAAACGTGCGATTAACACAGGGGCCCGTTATTGAATTACGACGCGGCACTCGACCGAGTGCAGCATTTTGTTGGCTCAGCAGAACGACCGTCCGGTCGCGCCGACCGCCTGTCTACGTTTGCAGTTCCCCCTGACATTTCGCTCCGTCATACTTAGCGTTATTGACAGAGATACACACCTGTCAACAAATTTGTTTAATTTCGAATACATTCCGTCGGCATCTTCACAATTAGTCTGATTACTATGGCAGCCAGACTTTCGGGTCTATAATTCTACACTGACGGAAAAAAAATCACACCACCAAAAAGTAATTATTGTAGAGCAATAAACTTTTAGGGATGCATTTGTCTAGGTAACATTATTAACATTGCAAGATCACAGGCAAGTGCGAGATAAGCCATTTTATGGATTTTGGTAACAACCTCCCCCTTTTATATATTAAATGCATATCTGATTCAAGTCAGATTACGAAATCTAATGTAGACACTGATCTTCCTCGTTTCATGAAGATAAATCAAGCAAAATTTCGCCACGATCGAAATAGAACGGCAGATTTGTATGAATTATAAACAAACAAAGAAATGGACACATTTCTTTATAGATTTTCTGTACCTTGAAGTGGTTCCACGCTGAGGCAGCACCATGCACAAAAACAAGTTCATTGTTCTAGTACATGTTCCCCTGCATTAGGCCGTTAATTATTCGATAGATTCTCTCCATTCAGAGACCTTTGAAATTACCCATTCTCATGATTATTGCACATTCATTTACTTCAACTCTACCGCCATGAATTATTAACAACCCAGTTAAACGCCTTACTAATGCACGTTGTACAAAAAATATAAAAAATAAATTAAAAAACCGTAATTTATAATTCATCGTAAAAAAGTATAACGCAGGGGTAAAAGAGAGTATGTATATTTCAGAGACTTCAAACTTGAGTAGAAGCGGAGTGCTATTACTTGGTGAAACCAAACGTGTAACGTAATCATCCTCGTATTTTTATGTGGCACGTAAGAGTAAACAAGTTCGTACAGTTTTTAAATATGTTCCGTTAATGGTTATAGCCGACCATGAGGGACTCATTTCAGTCCAGGAACTCCACAGTTCGCTACTTTCACTTTTCGTCGACTATTGTGAGGTTGTGCAGTACCTTTCGTCTTCCGCAGAGATTGGGAACATGCCAGTACAAAATTGCAGGATCCATTTTCAAAAAACCTTGTCACAGCGCAACATCACACAGTATGTCATTAGTTTACTACATACTCGTGCATAACAGAATTTTTCTGTTGAAGAGTAACTCATGTTCTGTGGAATTATCATTTTTATGCCAGGTACTCACGAATTTTTATTTGTTTTGTTAATCGCTGAGCCCCATGTTTTACTACTTCTACGGTTTGATATGTGTAAGTCTGCCCAGACTTAAGCACTATCATTTCACGGAATAGCATCCATGTCATTGTATCGTTTGTAACGCTCAATATAATGACTGGTATGACACAAATAAAAATACCTAACACACAACTAACGATACAGGAATAAATTTAGACAAAACTCCATGTTTTGAAGCGCTGAAATTTGGTGACTAAGATGGTGCTGATGCATTCAGGATAAAATGATTCTCTTAGTGCATCGGCACCAAGTGCTCTTTCTCTCTACCTTTCTCTAGCTATCTCCTGAGTCCGTCTTTTGTCTTTACCTGTCTCTCATTCTCCACACCCTCCCACCCCATTCTCGCATATGTCCCACTGAACTCTCCTTGGTTTTGTTAAATGTGTTCCATAGGCTTCCTTCCTCTATTCGCGTTAATATTATTTAATTTCGTATATTTGTTCACGTAATTTAGTTCTTCGACTGAATTATGTTTTAAATGCTTCCAGGTTTTTCTTATTCGGATTTCCAACTGTCCTCTTTCCGCTGCCACAGAATTCTATGCGCCATAGCTTCACTTTCAGGAACATTTATGTCATGTCTATACGAATATATTATGGCAATAGAACTGCATTACCGATGAAAACCACTGCGAACGCCCTACATCGATGTCACCATTTCTACTGATAACGAAAGAAATAGGTGCCGAGTCGAATACATGTCGCACGATGGAAGGAATAGTTTGATATGAAACCCTAACTTATTATTTACAATTAAGGAGGGGGAAATATGCTTATGTAAGGGAGTAAGACAAACAAGTCTGAGGGAGGCCGCAGTTAGTCTTCTATAAGGAGGTTGGCGTGACTGTGTCTTACAGTAATTACGCCAAGTTGAAGAGAATTAGACGAGATACACGTACGTCGACTCCAATATCCAGCAGTACTTTGGAATGCAGACTACAGCATTGCTAGACTGAACTGTAGATAATGGTCGCTGTATGAGGCATGGGAATAGATCTTACCTACTGTTATGGTCAGAGAAAGCAAAAATATTTTTATTATGCAACCTGCATCCTTATTTATTTGCTGAATGTATTCCAGTCTCTATTTTCCTCTACAGTTTCTCCTCTCCACAGCATCCTTTACTACCGTGGAAGTCTTTCCCTGATGTCTTGGCTCTGAGCACTATGGGATTTAACTTCTGAGGTCGTCAGTCCCCTAGAACTTAGAACTGCTCTAACCTACCTAACCTAAGGATAACACACATCCATGCCCGAGGCAGGATTCGAACCTGCGACCGTAGCGGTCGCGCGGTTCCAGAGTGAAGCGCTTAGAACCGCTCGGCCACTATGGCGGGCCCTGATGTCTTAACAGATGTCCCATCATCCTATCTATTCTTTTTTAACATCTGTCATTTCTTCTTCTTGAATTTTCTCTCACTCGTTCAAGAACAAATAGGGAGTTCACAGTCGTGGTGTATTAACCACGTCAATTTATTACTGATAACATTGACGGTTTACACTGGTCACGGGTTTGGCTACAGATTGTGGAAGTCGAAGCCCGCTGTTGACTTGAAAGTCAAATACACTGAGGTGATAGCGATATGTGCGTATGCAGAGAGTGGTAGTATCGAGTATACAAGACATAAAATGGCAGTGCATTTGCGGAGTTATCATTTCCAGTCAAGTAATTCATATGAAAAGTTCCAGCATGGTTATGGCAGCACGAGGGTAATTAACATACCTTGAACGTAGAATGGGGCACTACATTCTGTAAATCGTGGCGGATTTCAATATTCCGAGATACACGTATCAAGAGTGTGCCGAGAATACCAGAGTTCGGGCATTACCTCTCACTACTGGCAACACAGTGGCGAACGGCCTTCACTTAACGACCGAGGGCAGCGGCGTATGCATAGAGTTGTCAGTGCAAACAGACAAACAACACTGCGTGAAACAGCCACAGACGACAATGTACGACGATCATACCTGTCAGGAGCGCGGCGAAATTTGGCGTTATGGGCTGGGCTATGGCAGCAGACGACCGACGCGAGTGGCTTTGCTTTTTTTTTTTTTTTTTTTTTTTTGACTGGTTTGATGTGGCCCGCCACGAATTCCTCTCCCGTGTCAGTCACGTCATCTCCGAGTAGCATCTGCAACCTACGTCCTTAGTTATTTGCTGAATGTATTCCAGTCTCTATCTTCCTCTACAGTTTCTGCTCTCCACAGCATCATTTGCTACCGTGGAAGTCTTTCCCTGATGTGTTAAGAGATGTCTCATCGTCCCATCCCCTTTCCCTTGTCAGTCTTTACCACATATTCCTTTCCTCTCCTATGCTGCGCAGATCCGCCTCATTCCTTATCTAATCAGTCCGCCTAATTTTCAAAATTCGTTTGTAGCACCACCTCTCAAATGCTTCGATTCTCTTCTGGTCCGGTTTTGCCACAGTCCATCTTTCATTACCATACAATGCTGGGCCCCAAGCGTACAGTTTCAGAAATTTCTTCTTCAAATTATGTTTGTTACTCATAGAATTCTCTTGGGCACGAATGCCCTTTTTGCCTTTGCTAGTCTTCTTTTGATGTCCTCCTTGCTCCGTCCGTCATAGCGTATTTTGCTGCATAGGTAGCAGAAATCCTTAAAGTCATCTACTTTGTGACCATAAGTCTTGATGTAAAGTTTCCATTTCTGTTACTTCTGATTACTTTCGCCTTTCTTCGGTTTACTGTAAGTCTGTATTCTGTACTCATTAGACTGTTCATTCCATTCAGCGTATCATGTAATTCTTCTTCACTTTCAGTCAGGATAGCGATGTCATCAGCGAATCGTATCATTGATATCCTTTCACCTTGAATTTCAATTGCACTCTAGATTCTTTCTTTTATTTGCATCAATGCTTCTTCAATTTACACGTTGAACGGTAGGGAGGAAAGACTACATTCCTGTGTTACACCCTTTTTAATCGAAGCATTTCGTTCTTCGTCGTCCACTCTTATT
Source organism: Schistocerca americana (assembly GCF_021461395.2). Lineage (NCBI taxonomy): Eukaryota > Metazoa > Arthropoda > Insecta > Orthoptera > Acrididae > Schistocerca > Schistocerca americana. The sequence continues at coordinate 175,078,493 of NC_060122.1, read as the reverse complement.
ATTCCCTCTTGTACATATTGTGTATAACCCGTCTCTTCCTATAGGTTACCCCTATTTTTTTGGGAATTTCGAACATCTTTCACCATTTTACACTGTCGAACACTTTTTCCAGGTCGACATATCCTATGAGCGTGGTTTTGAATTATCTTTAGTCTTGCTTCCATTATCAACCGCAACGTCAGAATTGCCTCTGGTTCCTTTACCTTTCCTGAATCCAAACTGTCACCCAATACATCGTGAATTTTATTTTCCATTTTTCTGTACATTATTCTTGTCAGCAACTTGGACGCATGAACTGTAAGCTGATTGTGCGATAGTTGCTAACAGCACGATATCGCTTGCAGGCTCTCACCTGCGCTCATGATCATATCGGTTGGACCCTAGACGACTGGAAGACTTTAGGCTACTCAGACGAGTCACGATTTCAGTTGGCAAGAGGTGATGGTAGGGTTCATGTGTGGTGCAGATCTCACGCAGCCTTCGTCCCAACATTCAACAAGGCACTGTGTCAGCTAGTTGTGCCTCCATATGTTTAGGCTGTATTTACGTGGAATGGACTGGATCCTTTAGTCCAAATGAACCGATAAGTGACTAATAATGGTTATGTTCGGCTACTTGGAGATCATTCGCAGCCATTCAAGGATTTCATGTCCCCATTCGATGGAATTTTAATTGATGACAATTGTTCGCAACTTGTCTGAAGAATATTCTGGATAATTCGAGCGAATGACTTTTCCACTCAGGTCACTGACAAGAAACCCATCTAACATATATGGGACATAACCGTGAGGTCAGTTCGCGCACTAAATTTGCACCGGAAACATTTTCGTAATTATTGACGGCTGTAGAGGCAGCATGGATCAGTATTTCTGCAGGGGACATTCAACGAGTTGCTGATTCTGTACCGCGTAGAGCTGCCGCACTGCGTGAAGCAAAAGGAGGCCCAACACCATATTCGGCGGTATCGCATGACACTGAGGTATAACCTCGCTTGACACTGAGGCATCACCTCAGTGTATATTATTGATGAAAAATTAAATTAAGAAATTAAAAAATAGGAAGCTGTTTTAATATCTCCCAGTCCAGGAACAGTGTCGGCAGGATATTCTAGAGTGCATACCACAAATACTTCGTATCATCCGCTTATCAGCTAAAAAAAAATAAAAAAATTAACTGATGAGTTATCAGCAAGTAAATTACATCAACGAATGAAACCAACTGAAGTAAACTAGCTTTTACCTTTTTATGTTTATGTCATTTATGTCTGATAATTTCTGTATTGCAACTAAGGATTTTATTGATTGGTGACTCTATAGAGTGCTGTGTGTGCAACGACCATATACGTGAAATTAGAAGGAAGGTCAGCGTTGGCCGTCATTTTGATGGTTTATTGTCAGCAAAATCATTATGCGATTGAAAATCGATTTTGCTGTCAATAAACCATCAAAATTACGTCCAACACTGACCTTCCTTCTAATTTATCTAATGATTTGTTTAGGCCCTTTAGCATTCCTGAGATATACTCCTCCAATCGAAATAATTGGCAAGTTGTCGACCAGTTCTGTTTACTTATCGTCACGTCTTAGACCTTAACTCGGAGGGTATTTCTTATGAGTTCTTAACAAGTTTGTTTCTTCCAAATTCAGTGACAAGGAATTGGTTAGATATGATTCACTAACGTCCATGAAAGTTTCATTGACCGATCTTTCAACAAATTGTACTCGAATTAAGGTTTATTGAAATTTTTGTATCATCTGCAAACAAAGCAAATTTGTATCTTGTAATGTCACGAAAGGTCATTAAAATACGCAAGAAAATGTAAGTACCTAATGGTATCTTGTGGGACATTTGTAGTTCGCCTCCGGTTAAAAAATTGTCCTGAGCACTATGGGACTTAACATCTGAGGTCATCAGTCCCCTAGAACTTAGAACTACTTAAACCTAACTAACCTAAGGACATCACACACATCCATGCCAGAGGCAGAATTCGAACCTGCGACCGTAGCGGTCACGCGGTTCCAGACTGTGGCGCCTTGAACCGCTCTGCCACTCCGGCCGGCGGCCTTCGGTTAAACAATGACTGATTCCGTTGAGACACATGTTTCATATCAAATATAAGTGGTTTAAACCATTTTGTGTTAATTCCTGTTACACTATAATAATGTTATTTACTGAACAAGGCATTGTTATTTCGGCAAACGGCTCTGACAGGTCGCAGAGTATACCAGCAGCCTTTCCTCGCTTGTCTAACTTTTCTGGTACTACAGTTGAAACGCCGCGGTGCGAATTAAGCGACGATCGGCTGTGATCGCCCTGGACGGCATCTCGCATTTGTCGGATATCGGCCAGCCCCGGCTTCAACAAAAGCGATGCGAGAGCTCCTTGGCCCGAGCGAGGGCCGCTATGCTTGCCGTACGGACTGAGAGGCGCGCAGAATGGCCGGGCGCTAATGCTATCAGCCCGTCTACGTCTGCGCGCTAAGTGCGGCCCTGGCGCACATCAAAGGGCTCAAAACGCGGGCTCCGAATTTGCTGGCGGTAGTTAACTGGCGGCCAGCAGGCGTTCTGTTTATGTCATTACGCAGCCTCCGCCGCCACCTAGCCCTCGGCCCTTCGAATTCCCCCACTACTACTGTCTTCATTCCCGCGTATGAAATTATTGCCGAGGGCTTGTCTTTGAAGCGGTGGCTACAGGCAGGTAGCCGAGTGGTCATTGTTCTGGTTTGTGATCCCAAACAGTCAGGTTCTCCAAGCCTTCCTGCAAATTAAATTACGTCAGGAATGCTCGGTCTGACAACAGTTAATAAATTAGTGCAATCATAATCAGGCGGGTAGTTCACTCCCATTTAGAAACTGTGCCCAAATAATTAGGAAGCTACAAAAATTCATAAAAAATTTAAGCGTAGGCCATTATGAGTGAACTACGTGGATGAACGTTCATGTATTCGTTTACAGCTCCCTTGATATCGAACAGCATGTATAAAGATAGTGGGTTGCTTCCGTGGAGGAACTTCCTGTTTGTCGACGGATAAAGTCTTTTACGGCGTTTCGCACAGGTGAACAGTTGACCTTTTTCTTGCTGCTTGCTTCATTCGCCTCATCTTGCGAGAAAGCGAGTGGGGCAGGTTGACAGCAGCAATATTGCTGCTCCTTAGGCAAATGATGATGCAAACAGTAGGGAAGACAGTTCACTGACAGACAAGTTAAGTTTCATCGTTTCCTCGAAGGTCTTACAAGACGTCAGTTAACCTGAGCTCAACTAAGAAGCGCCTCATCCCGTCCGAATCGATCGCTCTAATACAACTCCACAGCTTCTGAAGACGATCGCGTTAAAACTTCAGAACATATGGAAAATAGACACATGTCAGTGGACAGAGCATTGTTCCAAGCTTTTAACTCATAAAAAATCCTCAATATGAGCACAATTTCCGATGTGAGAGGCATCAAAATGTGTGTCGCAGACATGAGATACCCTGGAACGAGAGGGGGCAGCCTGCTTTGGAAACCTGTTCAGCGGGTTGCCTGTCTGCAGGCGCGATGTCTTTCCTTGCGAGGATTCAGAGCAGACGGTGTGTTACTGCCTCTGGATCATGGGGTCCCGAGTTAGATTCCAGGTTGGGTAGAGGACTTCTTCTACCGAGGACCGGGTGTTTCTGTTGTCCACGTCATTTCATCATCATCATCATTCGTGACAGTGGTTAGATTGGACTGTGAAACAAAAATTGGACTCTGTAAAAATTGGGACTTTGTACCGGCGCCGATGACCGTGCAGTTGAGCGCCCCATAAAACAAAAAATCGTAATCAGAATAGACGATTTGTCTGTACGTTCTGACACTCCTGCCCCGTAGTGAAACTAAGCTGCGACGCGTATTACCAACCATACAGCTTCGTCGTGGTCCTGAAGATAATTTATTCTTCGGCAGAACTGGCGGATATCCATTTCCTGTATGACGAAGCTCGAGGCTGTGGACGCTTAGAGCATCAAGCTACGTTTCTCAACTGACTACAGCCATTTCATGATCTGTTCCAGGAGCTACGTAAGCGAATTCATGCATATGGGGCCTTACATACTAGGCCTGAGGACGTCAATTCATGAGGTGTGGATCAATAAGTGATGTGTTCGTACCCTGAAGCGTGAAGAGGAAGTACTGGAAAGTGTTGAGGTGAACTACAAGGAAACGAGAGATCGGAAAACATATGAGTGTCAATCACACCTCTGTCTCAGTGGTGTTCTATAAGCACAGGTTATTCGATTCCATTTGCAAGTGGTACAGCCCCCTCGAGCCAACAAAGCTTCCTATTCGGTTTTGATAGTGCAGTATGCAGCAATGCACTGTCGAGCTAGAGACTGCAAACTGTCAGTTATTTACAGATGAAGCTTATTTTGCGAGAGGTGACTCTGTAAGCACCCAGAACAGTCACATACGGGCACAAGAAAATCCAATAGTGTCCACAGATTACCAACGACTGTTTCTAGTACTCACGCGAGCTGACATAGTCGGCGAAAATATTACTAGATCCGTTATCCGTCCGTCTCGCCCACACAACTGCAAGTATCAAAAATTAATGGAAATTGACTTGCCTAGCATTTTTCGCGGAATGTATTAGCAAAAATATGGTTTCTGCTAGTTGGGCACCAACAAACTTTAACTGTCTTGTGCCCCACCACCTCACTGAAGCGTCTAGTGTGAATCGCGTTTGGAAAGTCAGCGCTCTGAAAAGGTCACCAGGGCCACTCGGCCTTACGCCACTCGATATTTCTTGCGGGGTCATATCAAAACTAAAGTGTGTGCTACCCATGACATTCATGCCGAACGAATACGGGTAGCATGCAATACCGTTCGCCGGACGGAGTGGCCGAGCGGTTCTAGGCGCTACAGTCTGAAACCGCGCGACCGCTACGGTCGCAGGTTCGAATCCTGCCACGGGCATGGATGTGTGTGATGTCCTTAGGTTAGTAGGTCTTTGTTCTAGGGGACTGATCACCACATCAGTTAAGTCCCATAGTGCTCAGAGCCATTTGAACCATTTTTGTAACACCTTTCAGACCACTATTGGCAGCTTATAAAGAGTACGCCACGCAATGCATCGGCGCTGCAGCGTCTATAATCTGCTGGAAGGTCGCCACTCTGAGAATCTGGTTTAGGTTGATGAGTGGGGTTTTTAATGTAACAAGGGCGAGATGGACTACTTTATAGTATAAGACTGAATTGAACGTTTTGTAAACCAACCTGACACATCCTTTCCCTTATTTGTGTTCAGTGTAATGCGCATTTACTTCCTTTAAAGTGCTGCAGCAGAGAAGCAAGGAGCAGAGCCGCTGCGACAGACTTTAATTATCTTTTTTTTTCATTATGCTTTTTTAACGAATTTTCGTCTTGGTGTTTCGCTTGTAGTAAAGATGTAAGACGTGTTTTTCTCCACCTTAGGTCCTGAATGCCTTAATAGAAAGACGCGCCGCTGCTGGAAGAAAAAATGGATTTCTGTGGTGAGGTTGTACTGTCTTTCATAGTTTAACAAGTGCTTCGGTCTTGTTTGACAATTAATCTGTAGGCTTCACTGAGAGGAAATTGTTTCGGGGTTCCCGAGAGATTTGCTTTAAATCGTAGGAAATGTTACTTCTAACATAGCCTACAGATCAAATGTAGCACACAGGAGGTTAGCAAAAGGAAGCAATTGAGGAGGAGGAAAACTACACAGAAGAGGTGAGCTGTCTGCAGTGAATTCACCGGCCCTGGAACGACGATGTTGCTCCGAACTAGCAGTTTCACTCCAGTAAAGGAGATGACTGCATTGTAGGCAACACAAACTGCTTAGGCTCGCCAGTGCCTACGCTCTGCTGTATCTCACCGGCACAACTAATAGCAACAAAAATTTGGTTTTTGGTGGTGGCCACAGCCTCATCGTGTTTTGAGAATGATAAATTGGTCCGCGTAGGCTGTACACGTTTTATTATCCATGAAAGTGCCGAATTTCTACCTGGAAGCTGAACCCATGTGCTTGAAAATTACCTACGGTTGAAATAGGCCTACTAGACGGACAGAAAAAGGAGTACAACTCCTTTGACCATGTTATCTTCATCAAAACGAAAAGAAACTGCGGCTCTGGGAAATTTTAGCGAACATTTTGTCTGTAACAAAGGTTTTTAGTTGCTTACTATCACGTGATTTATTACCCCTAGATGTTAGAAACAAAAACTGGAACACCCAAACGGTGTGATATGTCTGAAGACAAAAGGACGACATGTATATGGCCTTCCTGTGTCTGTCTTTGTTCGCATCACACTGCATGATACAAAGGAAAGAAGATTAGCCCTTAACATGTCATCAACGATATGGTCATTACTGATGCAGACGAAGCTCAAATTGTGGAAGGATACGAAGAGAAGAGAACCCCCCGCCCCCCCCCCCCAACCCATGAACCAAGGACCTTGCTGTTGGTGGGGAGGCTTGCGTGCCTCAGCGATACAGATGGCCGTACCGTAGGTGCAACCACAACGGAGGGGTATCCGTTGAGAGGCCAGACAAACGTGTGGTTCCTGAAGAGTTGCAGGGGCAACAGTCTGGATGATTGCCTGATATGGCCTTGTAACACTAACTAAAACGGCCTTGCTGTGTTTGTACAACGAACGGCTGAAAGCAAGGGGAAACTACAGCCGTAATTTTTCCTGAGGGCATGCAGCTTTATTGTATGGTTAAATGATGATGGCGTCCTCTTGGGTAAAATAGTCCCCCATTCGGATCTCCGGGCGGGAACTACTCTAGAGGACGTCGTTATCAGGAAAAAGAAAACTGGCGTTCTACGGATCGGAGCGTGGAATGTCAGATCCCTTAATCGGGCAGGTAGGTTAGAAAATTTAAAAAGGGAAATGGATAGGTTAAAGTTAGATGTAGTGGGAATTAGTGAAGTTCGGTGGCGGGAGGAACAGGACTTCTGGTCAGGTGAGTACAGGGTTATAAATACAAAATCAAATAGGGGTAATGCAGGAGTAGGTTTAATAATGAATAAAAAGATAGGTGTACGGGTAAGCTACTACAAACAGCATAGTGAACGCATTATTGTGGCCCAGATAGATACGAAGCCCACACCTACTACAGTAGTACAAGTTTATATGCCAACTAGCTCTGCAGATGACGAAGAAATTGATGACATGTATGATGAGATAAAAGAAATTATTCAGGTAGTGAAGGGAGACGAAAATTTAATAGTCATGGGTGACTGGAATTCATCAGTAGAAAAAGGGAGAGAAGGAAACATAGTAGGTGAATATGGATTGGGGCTAAGAAATGAAAGAGGAAGCCGCCTGGTAGAATTTTGCACAAAGCATAACTTAGTCATAGCTAACACTTGGTTCAAGAATGATAAAAGAAGGTTGTATACATGGAAGAATCGGGAAGATAGTAAAAGGTATCAGACAGATTATATAATGGTAAGACGGAGAGTTAGGAACCAGGTATTAAATTGTAAGATATTTCCAGGGGGAAGATGTGGACTCTGACCACAATCGATTGGTTATGAACTGTAGATTAAAACTGAAGAAACTGCAAAAAGGCGGAAATCTAAGGAGATGGGACCTGGATAAACTGACTAAACCAGAGGTTCAAATGGTTCAAATGGCTCTGAGCACTATGGGACTCAACTGCTGAGGTCATTAGTCCCCTAGAACTTAGAACTAGTTAAACCTAACTAACCTAAGGACATCACAAACATCCATGCCCGAGGCAGGATTCGAACCTGCGACCGTAGCGGTCTTGCGGTTCCAGACTGCAGCGCCTTTAACCGCACGGCCACTTCGGCCGGCCGACTAAACCAGAGGTGGTACAGAGTTTCAGGGAGAGCATAATGGAACAATTGACAGGAATGGAGGAAAGAAATACAGTAGAAGAAAAGGGGGGGATGAAGTAGTGAAGGCAGCAGAGGATCAAGTAGGTAAAAAGAAGAGGGCTAGTAGAAATCCTTGGATAACAGAAGAAATATTGAGTTTAATTGATGAAAGCATAAAATATAAAAATGCAGTAAATGAAGCAGGCAAAAAGGAATACAAACGTTTCAAAAATGAGATCGATAGGAAGTGCAAAATGGCTAAGCAGGGATGGCTAGAGGACAAATGTAAGGATGTAGAGGCTTATCTCACTAGGGGTAAGATAGATACTACCTACAGGAAAATTAAAGAGACCTTTGGAGAAAAGAGAACCACATCTATGAATATCAAGAGCTCAGATGGAAACCCAGTTCTAAGCAAAGAAGGGAAAGCAGAAAGGTGGAAGGAGTAGAGGGTCTATACAAGGGCGATGTACTTGAGGGCAATATTATGGAAACGGAAGTGGATGAAGATGAAATGGGAGATACGATACTGCGTGAAGAGTTTGACAGAGCACTGAAAGACCTGAGTCAAAACAAGGCCCCGGGAGTAGACAACATTCCATTAGAACTACTGACGGCCTTCGGAGAGCCCGTGCTGACAAAACTCTACCATCTGGTGAGCAAGGTGTATGAGACAGGCGAAATACCCTCAGACTTCAAGAAGAATATAATAATTCCACTCCCAAAGAAAGAAGGCGTTGAAAGATGTGAAAATTACCGAACTATCTGTTTAATAAGTCACAGATGCAAAATACTAACGCGAATTCTTTACAGACAAATGGAAAAACTGGTAGAAGCCGACATCGGGGTAGATCAGTTTGGATTCCGTAGAAATGTTGGAACACGTGAGGCAATACTGACCTAACGTCTTAGATAATAGATTAAGGAAGGGAAAACCTACGTTTCTAACATTTGTAGACTTGGAGAAAGCTTTTGACAATGTTGACTGGAATACTCTATTTCACATTCTGAATGTGGCAGGGGTAAAATACAGGGAGCGAAAGGCTATTTACAATTTGTACAGAAAGCAGATGGCAGATTTAAGAGTCGAGGGATATGAAAGGGAAGCAGTGGTTGGGAAGTGAGTGAGACAGGGTTGTAGCCTCTCCCCGATGTTATTCAATCTGTATATTGAGCAAGCAGTAAAGGAAACGAAAGAAAAATTCGGAGTAGGTATTAAAATCCATGGAGAAGAAATAAAAACTTTGAGGTTCGCCGATGACATTCTAATCCTGTCTGAGACAGCGAAGAACTTGGAAGAGCCGTTGAACGGAATGGACAGTGTCTTGAAAGGAGGATATAAGATGAACATCAACAGAAGCAAAACGAGGATAATGGAATGTAGTCGAATTATGTCGGGTGATGCTGAGGGTATCAGATTAGGAAATGAGACAAAGTAGTGATGATAACTGATGATGGTCGAAATAGAGAGGATATAAAATGTAGACTGGCATTGGCAAGGAAAGCGTTTCTGAAGAAGAGAAATTTATTAACATCGAGTAAAGATTTAGGTGTCAGGAAGTCGTTTGTGAATGTATTTGTATGAAGTTAGCCATGTATGGAAGTGAAACATGGACTATAAATAGTTTGGACAAGAAGAGAATAGAAGCTTTCGAATTGTGGTGCTACAGAAGAATGCTGAAGATTAGATGGGTAGATCACATAACTAATGAGGAGGTATTAGATAGAACTGGAGAGAAGAGAAATTAGTGGCACAACTTGACAAGAAGAAGGGACCGGTTGGTAGAACATGTTCTGAGGCATCAGGGGATCACAAATTTAGCATTGGAGGGCAGCGTGGTGGGTAAAAATTGTAGAGGGAGACCAAGAGATGAATACACTAAGCAGATTCAGAAGGCTGTAGGTTGCAGTAAGTGCTGGTAGATGAAGAAGCTTGCACAGGATAGAGTAGCATGGAGAGCTGTATGAAACCAATCTCAGGACTGAAGACCACAACAATAACATTAACGAAGAGAAATGGGCATGGCTTAAACACCTTCCCACCCCCCACCCCCCGCCCCAAGGAGCCCAATGGCTATCACTGCTCTATCTCGCTTGGTGCTGCAGGCGATGGAACAGGCTCCTATGTAGCCTTTCTTTCGCCATCAAGTGTGCTATTATATGAGTTTCTAAGCTTGTAGCCCGTTATTTACACACATTGTATTTACAATAGCATCTCTGATGATTGAGTTCCCAGTGGTGTGATGTGAGGATTAGAGACCTCGTCTGCTCAAACAAAATTTTTATCCAATGAATGTAAATTTCCCTGCAGCTGCATCTCTTACTTTATATCATGTATGTACATTCGATTTCGAGACAATATTATCTCATTCTCAGGTATCTGTTACGTGCGATTCATGAACTAAATGTAAGTGCTGTAACTGTCAAACATAAAATTCCTACCTTTCGGCGACTGTTGCAAGACGCCTTCCTCAGAATGTAGTGCTAACTGCCAGTTAGCAGTACACCCTGATGAAGGCGTCTTGCAACAGTCGCCGAAACGTCGGAATTTTATATTTGACAACGCAGCCTCTAACCCAGAAGAATTTTATTGATAGTGACAACGGCCACGGAAGCCTGCGTTAACATACGCCTTTATTATAGTCCGAACTATCTTCTGTCCTTAAGAGTGGAATTCCCATTGCACTGTTAACGTTGACCCCATCCGAAAAGCATTTCTCTTTGAATTTGCCCATATTTGTCATGCAGCAATTTCGCCTTTGCTTCCTGCACAGCCTCGATCCTGACATATATTTTTCTATTCCTGAACGTCCTAAACATTTCTCGACAAATTGTTCTTCTCTTACCTCAGGTTTCTTAGGAGTTACCTTCCTTATACATTTGTTTCTCTGCCCAACTTCTGTTGATTAGACTTTTTGAAAATGTTCATTCATTTTCAGTTGAACTTTGGTATTCATGTATTTTCCGTACATACGTCATGAAGAGTATTGCCTAAAGGAAGGATTTCTATAGAGAGTTAACGTGATAAGTGCTCCGAGATCGATTAATATGCCCCGAATAGCTAATTTCTGGATACATTTTCAAGTACTGTTACTGCACTCGCTCTCTAGCACACACAGAGTTAGGATGGCCGCTGTAGGGCCATTCCGGCCCGGCTGTGCGCCGGCGAGGACAAATGCTGCGAGCAGTCGCGGAGCGGCGCGTCGGAATCCCCGTTTAATAGCGCAGCCGCTGGCCGGAGGAATGCCATTAGCCATAAGCCGCGGCTTTCGCAGGTGGACCGCGAAATGTCGGCCTCCCTGGCCGTGGCCGCCTGTAATTCCATCAATGTCAAGGAGCACTCACAGCCGCGTCACCGACCCCCACGGTGACCACGGCTGCGTGCGTACTGCCTCGCACACAGCAAATACGGACGCCCCATTTAAGCATTGGCAGCTGCTGTAGGCACTGTATGCAATGCCTTCACGTAGAGCGAAACACGCAGAAGGGCAAGAGGAAACGAAGATTCATCTTTTCATTAAAATTTTCAAATACCTTGACAGGAAGAGTCTCCTAACCTATATGACATTACCACCCCACTGATCCGAATACGTGACCATATTTGGCTGGGACTGATGTCATAAAGCAGTTCAATCCTGACAATTGTTGTCATTGGTTCTTGATATCCCGGAAACTAGAAAGTGGGATGGAGTTGACGTTCAAGTTGGTCACAATCATGTTGTACAGAGCACAGGCCTGGAACCCTGCTGTCCACTGGAGCACCTAAATATTACAGAAACTGCCAAGAAACGCTCGTGGTATGGACGAACATTATCCTGTTCAAAAATAGCAACACGATTTTGTCACACGAGTGGTAACGTATGTCTGTGAAGTGCCATTTGTCTTCAGAGTTTGCCTGCCGCGGTGGTCTCGCGGTTCTAGGCGCGCAGTCTGGAACCGTGCGACTGCTACGGTCGCAGGTTCGAATCCTGCCTCGGGCATGGATGTGTGTGATATCCTTAGGTTAGTTAGGTTTAAGTAGTTCTAAGTTCTAGGGGACTGATAACCACAGCAGTTGAGTCCCATAGTGCTCAGAGCCATTTCAACCATTTTTTTGTCTTCAGAGTTCCCTAATTACTACCAGCTGTGACCTCAAGTCATACACAATGGCACATCACACCATGATCTCAGGAGTGTCACTGCCGTGTCTCTCCAAAGCATTGCAAGAATGGGACCTCTCACTAGGCCACCGCCATACTCACCGTAGATGGTCATCCGGAGCAGTGCAGACGTGGAAGACGATGCGATGCCATTCATCAACAGCCCATCTTTCCAGAGCACGGCACCATACCAAACGCAGCTGTTTGTACACTACGATAACGATGTCGACGGGAACTCTGATGACGAGTATGTGTGACCTCATGTTGCCTTCGAGTCCAAAATCCGGTCAATGTCCCATCCTGACGCCTAAAAATTTGGATATTGCACGAATTTTCCCAACCGGCCAAACGAAGATCCACAATGACGTCCCTTTAAAAATCTGTCAGCTGCAGCCGGCCGAGATGGCCGAGCGGTTCTAGGCGCCTCATTCTAGAACCACGCGGCTGCTACGGTCGCAGGTTCGAATCCTGTCTCCGTCATGGATACGTGTGATGTCCTTAGGTTAGTTAGGTTTAAGTAGTTCTACGTCTTTGGGATTAATGATCTCAGATGTTAAGTTCCATAGTGGTTAGAGCCATTTGAACAATTTTATGCCTGCTGCCCATAAACCTGTCTCACAGGAGCAGATGCGCTAGCCGTTACGCCACACGGGCAATGCGGTACGACAGCAGCACGGACGGCCGTAGTACGTCTTCCTCCCCGGTACAAATTCCAACTCAAGCCGCAGCCCTGTCGTATTCTCCATCTCCTTCACAGCGATCAACATCTGACGCTGTTTACACCCCTCTTTATTCACTACGATGCCTGGTAACAAGACCAATCGTGATCAGTACTAATGCACTATGGTTGAACCTGTCACAGGAAACCGAAATCCGCCCAAATTCGTACAAGTAAAAAGTACCGTTAATACCCAAAAATGGCTCAAATGGCTCTGAGCACTATGGGACTTAATATCTATGGTCATCAGTCCCCTAGAACTTAGAACTACTTAAACCTAACTAACCTAAGGACATCACACAACACCCAGTCATCACGAGGCAGAGAAAATTCCTGACCCCGCCAACGTTAATACCCGACCATGCCTTCTGGATGGTTCACTTTAACCGCATCTGTGGCAGCGCTCGAAAAGTGAGAGGGAAAGAAACGGAAACGATCCATGGTTCCACTTCCATTCTGATTACGTAGTCAAAAATGGTTCAAATGGCTCTGAGCACTATGGGACTCAACATCTTAGGTCATAAGTCCCCTAGAACTTAGAACTACTTAAACCTAACTAACCTAAGGACATCACACACACCCATGCCCGAGGCAGGATTCGAACCTGCGACCGTAGCAGTCCCGCGGTTCCGGACTGCAGCGCCAGAACCGCTAGACCAACGCGGCCGGCGGATTACGTAGTCCTGAGAAAAGAGTATTAGACTGAAAATCCTTTGTCTGGCAGCTGGTAATAATATCGGCCTTTATTATAATAAAGATATTTTCTAAGTTGTAAGAAACTGCTTTTACGACAATATTCAGTAATTCTGAGCCACAGGATGGCATCTGAAAACAGTTCGCTGCGAAAAGATTATGTTGACTACCGTTGCATCAAAGTATTTCATTGTTGGCAGAACAGAGGTGTCTGCTCCATTATCTAGGACAACTACTTCCCATGAGTTACAATAGCGGTATTGTTAGCCTACAATACATCCACAGTAATAATTTCGCCTCTCTCTATTTCCTTTTGTTACAGTATTATATGCCACTCAGGCCGTAATAATGCGGTGAATTTCTAGTGGTATGTGATTCTTGTTGTAGTAATGTCATCTCAAGTCCCATGTAAATGTTTTAAAAATCTCGTAATAATAATCTTTCTCATAAAAAGTAACTTTTAACAACCATTCATTTCAATTTAAAGAGTTTACTACTTTCTCCCATCCATGATCATCCTGATTGTTGCAAAAGAAAAATCAGTTGCTTCCTTTCATAAATGCCCAAATCTATCGGCCAGAAAACATTATTTTAAGAGCAGATATATATGCGTTATCCGGCGACTTCATTGAAGTAAGAATTTTTCTCTTTTTTATTTAGAATGATCTTTCAGGGCCATGACGCAGCACTGCTGACGTCTAGAATTTACCAGGTTAAATTCACAGTCAATTATTGAAAAGTTATAAGTGAGCGACAATTTAATTGAGAGGTTAGTTACATTGTATTATTACCAGGTTACTGAATTTATTTATTTTTTTTTTTTTTGTTGGGACGTTACACTGAATGTGAACGACATAATTATAATTTTTACTGTTGAGAGATTTAGGAATTTTTCTGTTTTGAGGTTATGCTAAATGTGAATGAATTTTGTGCGGTTGTTAAATGACAAAGAATTTTGTGGGAAGGTTAAATGAGAAAGTATTTTGTGGGGAGGTTACACTGTTTTCTCTCAGATGATGTTTTAATTCTTCGACTTGGATGCGAATTTCATGTACTCATAACGTAGGACCTCCACCCAGTGATAAATTATCTGTGAACAACTACTGAACTTCATTATCTCAATCCATATCCGTCCTCATCTTGTGGTCTAGTGACTAGCATTGCTGCTTGTGGATCACGGGGTCTCGGGTTCGCTTCTCTCTGTCCGGGGGGTGAGTGTTTGTGTTGCACTTATCATTTCATCATCATCATCATTCGTGACAGTGGCTAGATTGGACTGTGTAAAATTTGGGAATTGGTACGGGCGCTGATGATAGGCAGTTGATCGCCACACAAACCAAACATCATCATCATTCCGTATCCATCAGTCAGTCTGTCACGAAAGACGGTATAATCACTGTCTTCTTCAGAAAAAGTCAAATTAGAGGCCTACCCGAATATGGCAAGAACCACTGGAAACAACTAATTGAACAAAGTTGTTCATGTTGTGGTCTTTAGGCTGAAAACTGCTTTTGTTTAACTGCCTTTTCATCTGTGCGCAACTACTGAAAAACACACTGAAGGAAAAAAGTCGCAACATCAAAAAATAATTATTGTACAGTAATGAAATTTCGCCAATTCTCATTACAGGGTAACACATTAACGTAAGCGTGCTATAAGCCATAAATGCTGGTACATTCATATCCGGTGTAACCGCAAGAATATTGAATAGAAGCATGCAGATGCGTATACATTGTGTTGTACTCGTGCCGGATGTCAGTTTCTGGGATGGAGCTACATGCTTGTTGCAGTTGGTAGGTCAGTACATGGAAGTCAATCCTGATTGTGGATGACGATGGAGTAGTATTTCAAATGGCTCTGAGCACTATGCGACTTAACTTCTGAGATCATTAGTCGCCTAGAACTTAGAAATAATTAAACCTAACTAACCTAAGGACATCACACACATCCATGCCCGAGGCAGGATTCGAACCTGCGACCGTAGCGGTCGCTCGCTCCAGACTGTAGCGCCTAGAACCGCACAGCCACACCGGCCGGCCCGAGTAGTAGTCAGATGAAGTCCCATACGTACTCGATTGCAGACTGATCTAGTGACCGAACAGGCCACGCAACATTTCGACACTCTTAGAGCACGCTGGGTTTTATCGGGGATATATGGACGAGTGTTGCTCTGTTGGAAACAGCCCCTGGAATGAAGCTTCCTGGCAAACTGCGTACCGGACCGAGACTCAAACTTGCAAGTCCCGAGTTCGAGTCTCGGTCCGGAAGAATGAAAATTTCATTCTAGTCCTTGGAATGCGGTTCATGAATAGCAGCACAACACGTCGAATCACCAGACTGACTTACAGATTTGCAATCCAGGTGGGTCACATAGCGTCGAGAGCGCTCCTGCTGTCACACGAAATTGCACCTCATACCATAGCTCATGATGTAAGTCGAGTGGTCTAGCACGCAAACAGGTTGGTTGCAGCCGCTCACGTGGCCTCCTCCCAAACAACACACGGCCATCACTGGCCGCGAGGCAAATTGGCTTTTACCGGGAAACATAACAGAATTCCAGCCTGTCCTCGAAAGGTCTCTCCTTGACACCACTGAAGTCGCAAACGGCGTTGGTTTGGGGTCATAGGACTCATCGTTACGCGGTGTCTGGCTCGGAGTCGTTCTTGAAGTAACTGAGTTGTAACAGCTCGCTGTGTGACTGTGGCGCCATCTGCTCTTAGATTGCTGCTGCAGATTCACTACGATGCTCCAGATCCATACGCCGAACACGATGGACTTCCCTCTCGGTAGTGCCATGTGAGCCGTCCAGGGCCCCGGTCTTCTTGCGACCGTACATTTTTGGGACCACTGCTGCCAGGAATCGTGTACCATGGCTACATTGTTGCCAAGTCTTTCTGCAATATCCCAAAAGGAACGTCCAGGTTTTCGTAGCCATTTTACACGACCTCGTTTAATCTTAGTGGGGTGTTGATAATGGCGTCTTTGTCGCCTCAGAGGGATTCTTGACTGACGTAAACTCACCATGTTCAGTCTCAAAGGTAACCAACTCTCACGACTGTTACAGCTTGTATTTGAAGAAAAGTTGATTTGTATCATCATAGGGCCACTACTAGCGCCACTCTTACAAGACAGGCGCGACATTTGAATAGATGTCATCTTTGAGATGTAAAAACGCGCCTACCTCTTTTAGTTTGGGTTGCACCACACCTTCTAAGTGTTGCTATTTTTCCGTCAGTGTCCGTCCATTTGCTTACTGTATTCGAGCCCTGGTCTTCAACAACTTCTGCCCCCACATTTTCCACTGTTACGTAATTCAAAACTTATTTATGCTTCAGGAGGTGTCCTACCAATCTATCCGATCTTTTCCGACATAAATTTCTTTTCCCCAGTTCGATCCAGTATCTCCTGGTTAGTTATTCGATCTATTCATCCAATAGTCAACTTTCTTGCGTAACATTACATTTTAAAAATTTCTGTTGTGTTCTTCGCTAAACTGTTTATAGTCCAGCTTTCCTCTCCATACAAAAAAAAACTTTCAAATTTTCAGATACATATTGAATATTAATAAATTTTGTTTTTCATAGATGATTTTCTTGTAGCTGACGGTCTGCATTTCACATCCACTCTTCTTTGGCAATCTTCAGTTACTTTACTGCCCCCCATATTTAATGTCCCATTTCGTAGTCTCATTCGCCACAGCTGCTTGATGTAATTCGACTACATTCCATTACCCTTTTTATATTTTGTTGATGTTCGTTTCATACATTCTTTTTCATTTTGTTCAACTCATTTTCAAAGTCTTTCGTCGTCTCTGACAGAATTACAATGTAATAATCAAACGACAAATTTTTATCTTTTCTTTCACTGACCTTTCGTTCCCTTTTAAAACACCTTCTTGGTTACCTTCCTAGCCTGCTCAGTGTACAGTTTGAGTAATATTGGCTGTAAGGTACAACCCTATATCACTCTCTTCCTGGAAAGTCAACAGCCCAAGCGACTTCGATCACCATACAATACTGCCGGACTACAGTTCCTTACCAACCGGCAACTGGGAGTTCGCTGAGCTCGCGCCGGGAACATGGGTCAAGTATTACCTTGACACGGCATAGCTATGTTGCTTAGAATACCAAGTTAACCAATGTTCGATATGCCTATGCCTCGAGAGAAAGAAAGCAATCAAATCAAATTTCAAGAGTGGTATGTCTACATCTGTTTCAAGAAGTCGCATTATGGTGTGTGGCGGATGGAACTTTGTGTACCACCGTCACTCCCTCTCCTTCCATTTCCAGTCGGCAATTTTCCAAAAATGGCTCTGAGCACTATGGGACTTAACATCTGTGGTCATCAGTCCCCTAGAACTTAGAACCACTTAAACCTAACAAACCTAAGGACATCACACACATCCATGCCCGAGGCAGGATTCGAACCTGCGACCGTAGCAGTCGCGCGGTTCCGGACTGAGCGCCTAGAACCGCTAGACCACCGCGGCCGGCGGCAATTTTCCACTGGAAAAACAATAGTTGACCCCCTTGTGAAGTGGTGCCGGGTGTAAGAAGGAAGCAGTATATTGATTAACTCTCTTTGGAACCTACGCTGTAGGAATATTTACAGCAAACAACACCGTGATACAGCATGCCTCTCTTAAAGCGTGCCGGCCGTTGTGGCACAGCGGTTCTAGGCGCTTCAGTCTCGAACCGCGTGACCGCTACGGTTGCAGGTTCGAATCCTGCCTCGGGCATGGATGTGTGTGATATCCTTAGGTTATTTAACTTTAAGTAGTTCTAAGTTCTAGGGCACTGATGATCTCAGATGTTAAGTCACAGAGTGCTCAGAGCCATTTGAACCATTTCTCTTAAAGCGTCTGGAAATGGAGTTAGTTAGTATATCTATACGTTTCAGCACGTAATAAATGCGCCTTTTAATAACAGCGCTATTCTTCTTTGCATCTTCTCTGTGTCCTGTATGAATTCTGTTTGGTATGGATACCACACCGAAAAGCTGTATCCAAGTATTGGAGAACGGGTGTTTTGTAAGATGCCTTATTTTTGGGGAGTAAGAAATAGTAGGGCATTGACTAGAACGTCGCATTTTTACCATTATAATTACATTTTTATAATTTCTATAAACGAAATCAAACTTGCTTTACATTCTTGAACTATTCGCTCTCACTGCAGTGTCATAACAAACCACGTGTGTCATAATTTTGGCAATTGAATGTACGTTGATGCAGCCTTCTCGGGATTTGATTTCTTTTTGTCTGTCCATAGGATAAGATCAGTTTTGTAGTTTTTTGATGAAATTATTAATCTGAAGACAAAAACAGACATCGGAGTGTTGCACTCGTGAGTACGTTTGGGTGGCGAGGGTGGATTGCACTAGTGCGAGCATTTAGAAGGGGAGGTGTGTGTGTGTGGGGGGGGGGGGGGGGAGGGGATCACTTTATTACTGCATAATGTTAATCCTTCATCATATCGTAAAATTGTGGATTTGTTCGTGCTCCGATTTAGTCAATTAGCGGAAGAAATTTATTGTAGACGTAAGACTTCATTAATCACAAAAAAGTTTTAGTTTCTGGTTCTTTCAAGTTTCCCAGCTTTTGATGACGACGTTCATATATTTTGCCATGTACCATACTTTTTCAGATAAAATACAGAGAAATACCTGAGGAAAGTACTAGTTTGGTTTATTTGCAGCGTAAGTAACGTGAAAACTGAAAATGAAGCATTGTTTCCACATAGACTCGACCGGACGACCATCGGCTTATACACACATCAGAAAAAGTTTCTCATCACCGCGGTTATCAGAACTCCTGAAGATAGACGTTAACTGTGGAGATTGTATCACAGACACATTCACTCTGACTGTTCAGAGATGTCACTAAACCCGCCCAGAGATGTAAACAAACATGGATGAGCAGCGTCTATTAGACGGAGGGGTTCCGACAGCCGATCAGTTCCATTCATTCTACCCGGAAGGTTGTACACAGCTTGTGTTGTCGGTAGTTCAACCATGCCTAGACGGTCAACACACGGTTCAATCGTGTCCGCATTGTTACTTTGTGCCACGAACGGCTCTCAACACTGGAGGTACCCAGGCGTCTCGGAATGAACTAAAGCGATGTTGTTTGGACGTGGAGGAGATACAGAGGGGCAGGAATTGTCGATGCCTTGCTCGGGCCACCCAAGGGCTGCTACTGCAGTGGATGACCACTACCTACGGAGTGTGGCTCGGAGGAACCCTGACAGCATGGCCAACGGGTTGAATAATGATTTTCGTACAGCCACAGAACGTCGTATTAAGACTCTAACTGTGCGCAATAGGCTGCATGATGCGCAACTTCAGTCCGACGTCCATGGCGAGGTCCATCTTTGCAACCACAACACCACGCAGCGAGGTACAGATGGGCCCAACAACATGCCGAATGGAC
This sequence comes from Schistocerca americana, assembly GCF_021461395.2. Taxonomy (NCBI): domain Eukaryota; kingdom Metazoa; phylum Arthropoda; class Insecta; order Orthoptera; family Acrididae; genus Schistocerca; species Schistocerca americana. The sequence goes on along the minus strand of NC_060122.1, from coordinate 175,058,692 downwards.
CGCTCAAGATTGGCATCACGTTCTCTTCACCGATGAGTGTCGCATATGCCTTCAACCAGACAATCGTCGGAGACGTGTTTGGAGGCAACCCGGTCAGGGTGAACACAGACACAATGTCCAGTGAGTGCAGCAAGGTGGAGGTTCCATGCTGTTTTAGGGTGGCTGACGTACGCCGCTGGTAGTCGTGGAAGGCGCCGTGACGGCTGTACGATACTTCAATGTCATCCTCCGGCCGATAGTGCAAACATATCGGCAGCATTTTGGCGAGGCATTTGTCTTCATGGGCGACAATATGATCCTCCACCATGCATATCTTGTGAATGACCTCCTTCAGGCTGTGACATAGCTCAACTAGAATGGCTAGCATGTACTCCAGACATGAACCCTATCGACCATGCCTGGGATAGATTGAAAAGAACTGTTTATGGACGACGTGACAATCCAACCACTCTGAGGGATCCACGCCGAATCGCCGTTGAGGAGTGGGACAATCCGGACCAACAGTGACTTGAAGAACTTGTGGATAGTGTGCCACGACGAAATCAGGTATGCATCAATGCAAGAGGGCGGGGTATTAGGTGTTAGAGGTACCGGTGTGTACAGCAATGTGGAACACCACCTCTGAAGGTCTCGCTGTACAAAATTGAATGTGTGGTTTTCATGAGGAATAAAAATGACGGAAATGATGATATTCCAGTTTTCTGTACAGGTTCGGGAACTCTTGGAACCGAGGTGATGCAAAACTTTTTTGATGTGTGTAGTTCAATACTCTTTTTCCATTCGCCACACACTGTGGGGAAACCATGCTAGCACAAAACGCTCATGTCTCGCCTGACCCACACCAAAAACGATAGTTTCTGTAAAGGCTTTGCTTTTTGAAGCTCCCCCATCTCTGACGTTTATTTGCAAGACATACAGGAATTACCGACATGTATCCGCTGGAGTGCACTGATTTGCATCAACGAGGAAAAGTGATAATCTGTGCCTGGCGGTGATTCGAACTGGGGTGTCCTACTCACTAGAGAAATAGTCTGACCACCAAGCCATTCGGACACAGTCGTCATCGCTCCTGCACTGATTATTTTAGCACACTTCCCGTCAGACCCAAATTCTCAATTTATCCTCGAGTGCATCCACTCCGAAGGAATGATTTAGCAGCAGCACCTTAATTATACATGTAGTGTCTGTTGTTTTGAACATGTCCGGAAAAACAGAAACCACATTTATGCTCTCATTTGTTGCCAAGCCCTGCATATACCATAAATTTCGACGACAGCGCTAATGACGAGGAAGCGCGGTCCCCTTATGAGCCTCGTACCTGTCTTATATGCGGCAGGCTTTATGTGGTCATTCCACATTATCGCTCGTAGATGTTTTGTGGTTGTGACTTCTTCCAGTGATTGTTTCGCAATCATGTAGTGTTGCAGTAATGGGTCTCACTGCCTGTTTATGCACAGTATGTCCCATTTGTTGATGAGGAGGGACAGTCAACAGTTTTCTTGGAACGTGTCTCGAGCTATTTCTGTGTCACAGCTTAAATGGACATCCCAATACATTACACCATAGTTCTTCGGTAGTAGAAGCACTTGTAGCAGTTAGAGAGGGTAGTCAAATTAAATGTAGAACTGGCGGCAGCCTTTGCGATCGGCCAGGTGGCAGGTGGCAGCTCCGTCGCGAGCGTTTTAATCTAGGCAGCCTAGCCACCATCCCCTCCATGGCGGAGTCCCCTTACCCCACCCCGACCGACCCCCTAGCAGGGGCCCCGCCGTACACACACCCACCATCTGGAATGCCGCCCCGCTCGCGTGTTTATTCTGCGTTAATTAAATTTTGTTCCCTCTCTAATTGGGGAGCTCGGGGTGAGTCCGAGCGGTGCCTCATGTGCCGCGGCTCCAAGACGTATAAATCAAACCGCGCCGCCTTGTTTTGTTTGCGTTCACAGCCCGGTGCGCCGTCGGCAAATTGAATTGCTCGCCGGTGCCGCACGTCGTCCGCTCCGGCAGTCGTGCAATCGTTCGGCGCGGTTGCGTGATTGTCGACTCAACTAATTCCCACGTACGCCTTACATGCTTGATGACTGCCTGCCGGATGCACGCACTCGATGCAAGACCAGCCAGTGTAGCTCGTCATTCGGCACCGCTTCGCAACACTCCGTCCCAGTCTCTTCTATTGGAAAAGAACGAAATAGGGAATCCTTCTGCCGCGGTTTATTACAGCTTCTATATATGCAAATATTATTTCAGGCCTGACGGTCTAGCGGTGAAGCGCTTGTCTGGGCACCGAAAGGGTGCGGGATCTAATTCTACTGGGAGTAAAAAAAAATGGTTCAAATGGCTCTGAACACTATGCGACTTAACATCTGAGGTCATCAGTCCCCTAAAACTACTTAAACCTAACTAACCTAAGGACATCACACACATCCATGCCCGAGGCAGGATTCGAACCTGCGACCGTAGCAGCAGCGCGGTTCCAGACTGAAGCGCCTAGAACCGCTCGGCCACACCGGCCGGCTCATGAAATTTGTATCCGAGTCGGAGAGTCATCTGAGAGAAAACGGGAATTACAGACCACTAGAAATTCACCGCATTATCACGGTCTGAGCGGCATATAATCCTGTAACAAAAAGAAATAGAGGCGAAATTTTCACGGTGGGTGTATTATAGGCTAACAATACCGCTATTGTAACTCATGGGAAGTAGTTGTCGTACCTGCGACCGTAGCAGTCGCGCGGTTCCGGACTGAAGCGCCTAGAACTGGGAGGTTTTTTTTTTTTTTTTTTTTTTTTTTTTTTTTTTTTTTTTTTTTTTTTTTTTTTTTTTTTGCGATTTAGCACCCCTTAGCGATGTGAGGAGTGGCAAGGAACGAAACATGGTCCTGATTTCGCGTTAAACTGTTGGCCCACTTTCCTCCGATTTGGTGACTAGAGTAGGTTAGGGGCATGCAAGTAGCCAAAGAGGCGTCCAGCTGAAAGACTTTATTTACAGTTTTGGTTTGCTTTGCTAGCAAAGGCTACACAACCAATAGTAATACAAAAGTGTCATGATAACATAATTGCAACTTTCACAGCAGAACAAGGGGATGCCTTAGTATTATAAGTTTGTAATGTAAATTAAAAACACGAAATTATGACCCACGTTTCGAACTGGGCCAGATCCATAGAAGAATGACAACCACAGCAACTTATAACTGAATGCAGGACAAGGGTGCCATTCACAAAGATGAATTCTTAATGCAAAGCTGAAACACAAACAGACGTCCCAGTCTTCTAACCGGGCTCGCTCCGCGGTGAGACCAGATCTATTGGAACATATAGGTCAAAGCTGGATACCAGCATCCACTCATGTTCAACTGCTTATACACTGACTGACTAGCAAGTCGCATGGCACTCGAAGAACACGTAAACACACGTTAGGCAAACGCAGCAGCATCATACCTAGCAACTAGGCGGGTTGGATAGCATAAACAAGTGTCAGCGTGGTAACTTTTCAATATACGATATCTCGTAAACGACTCGCATTAGTATCCTGCAACGAACATTGCCGACAATCTAAATTACGCAATTTTAGTCTCTTAATGCCAGTAGTCATTGTCCCAATAAAAAAGTGTACTTTTCACAAAAAAGACAAGTTCTAAGTTTTATTTCAATCTGTTATTGGCTAACACTACGAGCTCTTGACCACCAGCCTGTTCCGTGAGCCCCAATAGTGACAGCAGTCCTGAAACCCACACTGAATTCCACTGTTTAAAATTATGATATCTGAAACCAGAAAGCCGGCCGGTGTGGCCGATCGGTTCTAGGCGCTTCAGTCTGGAACCGCGCGACCGCTACGGTCGCAGGTTCGAATCCTGCCTCGGGCATGGATGTGTGTGTTGTCCTTAGGTTAGTTAGGCTTAAGTAGTTCTAAGGCTAGGGGACTGATGACCTCAGATGTTAAGTCCCGTAGTTCTTAGAGCCATTTGAACAATTTCCCATGTTTCTGATAACGTGAAGAATATGGGGAAATCGACCTAAGTACTACAACTAAAGTATTAAACATAAGATTTTAGACTCAGTACTGTTTTATGGTTCATCTGTACGTCAACCATCCTCCTCTGTCAAGGATTTGGACAGGTAGCAATTACTGAGCTACGAAATTGAACGACTATTTACTGCTGGCGGAAGTATCTGAAGGAAAGAGGTGATTTACTGCCTCGAAAAGCTTCATGAAATTGCAGTTAAAACTAGACTACAAAGGTGACACAGAAAAATTTACAAAAAAATTACAGAAAAAGCCTTTATTCGGGAAAACATCTGACACTTAAATTCAGACAAATGATTCACTCTTTGAGATTAGGTTGCGAAGCAAAAAGATACTATTTAAATACAAAAGGGTTACAAAATCATCTGTAGCACATACGCCAATATATGTATACAGGGTGAGTCACCTAACATTACCGCTGGATATATTTCGTAAACCACATCAAATACTGACGAATCGATTCCACAGACCGAACGTGAGGAGAGGGGCTCATGTAATTGGTTAATACAAACCATAAAAAAATGCACGGAAGTATGTTTTTTAACACAAACCTACGTTTTTTAAAAATGGAACCCCGTTAGTTTTGTTATCACATCTCAACATATAAACAAATACGTAATCAGTGCCGTTTGTTGCATTGTAAAATGTTAATTACATCCGGAGATATTGTAACCTAAAGTTGACGCTTGAGTACCACTCCTCCGCTGTTCGATCGTGTGTATCGGAAAGCACTGAATTACGTAGGGATCCAAAGGGAACGGTGATGGACCTTGGGTACAGATGAGACTGGAACAGCACATTACGTCCACATGCTAACACCTTTTTATTGGTCTTTTTCACAGACGCACATGTACATTACCATGAGGGGTGAGGTAAACTTACACACGTGGTTTCCGTTTTCACTTACGGAGTGGAATAGAGTGTGTCCCGACATGTCAGGCCAATAGATGTTCAATGTGGTGGCCATCATTTGCTGCACACAATTGCAATCTCTGGCGTAATGAATGTCGCACACGCCGCAGTACATCTGGTGTAATGTCGCCGCAGGCTGCCACAATACGTTGTTTCATATCCTCTGGGGTTGTAGGCATCCTTTAACGTACCCCACAGTAAGAAGTCCAGAGGTGTAAGATCAGGAGAACGGGCTGGCCAATTTATGCGTCCTCCACGTCCTATGAAACGCCCGTCGAACATCCTGTCAAGGGTCAGCCTAGTGTTAACTGCGGAATGTGCAGTTGCACCATCATGCTGATACCACATACGTCGACGCGTTTCCAGTGGGACACACTCTATTCCACTTCGTAATTGAAAACGGAAACCACGTGTGTACGTTTACCTCACCCCTTATGGTAATGTACATGTGCGTCAGTGGAAAAGACCAATAAAAAGGTGTTAGCATGTGGACGTAATGTGCTGTTCCAGTCTCTTCTGTATCTAAGGTCCATCACCGTTCCCTTTGGATCCCCACATAATTCGGTGCTCTCCGATACACACGATCAAACAGCGGAGGAGTGGTACTCAAGCGTCAACTTTAGGTTACAATATCTCCGGATGTAATTAAATTTTACAATGCAACAAACGGCACTGACTACGTCTTTGTTTATATGTTCAGATGTGCTAACGAAACTAACGGGGTTCCATTTAAAAAAACGTAGGTTTGTATTAAAAAACATACTTCCGTGCATTTTTTTATGGTTTGTATTAACCAATTACACTAGCCCCTCTCCTCACGTTCGGTCTGTGGAATCCATTCGTCAGTATTTGATGTGGTTTACGAAATATATCCAGCGGTAACGTTAGGTGACTCACCCTGTATATATATATACAGGGTGTTACAAAAAGGTACGGCCAAACTTTCAGGAAAAATTCCTCAAACACAAGGAAAGAAAATATGTTATGTGGAATGCGTCCGGAAACGCTTACTTTCCATGTTAGAGCTCATTTTATTACTTCTCTTCAAATCACATTAATCATGGAATGGGAACACACAGCAACAGAACGTACCAGCGTGACTTCAGACACTTTGTTACAGGAAATATTCAAAATGTCCTCCGTTAGCGAGGATACATGCATCCACCCTCCGTCGCATGGAATCCCTGATGCGCTGATGCAGCCCTGGAGAATGGCGTATTGTATCACAGCCGTCCACAAAACGAGCACGAAGAGTCTCTACGTTTGGTACCGGGGTTGCGTAGACAAGAGCTTTCAAATGCCCCCATAAATGAAAGTCAAGAGGGTTGAGGTCAGGAGAGCGTGGAGGCCATGGAACTGGTCCGCCTCTACCAATCCATCGGTCACCGAATCTGTTGTTGAGAAGCGTACGAACACTTCGACTGAAATGTGCAGGAGCTCCATCGTGCATGAACCACATGTTGTGTCGTACTTGTAAAGGCACATGTTCTAGCAGGACAGGTAGAGTATCCCGTATGAAATCATGATAACGTGCTCCATTGAGCGTAGGTGGAAGAACATACTGACGAAACTAAAATAAGCTCTAACATGGAAATTAAGCGTTTCCGGTCAAATGTCCACATAACATCTTTTCTTTATTTGTGTGTGAGGAATGTTTCCAGAAAGTTTGGCCGTACCTTTTTGTAATACCCTGTATATCTCCTGCAGCACAGAACAAAGATCTTACAACATAGTAATACAACCTCCTGAGTCATACTCATTATAGACGGTGATAATTAGAAGCAGACGACTGTTTCAAAATATGGAAAATCAATTTAGAATAGTCAGTAGAAACTCTGGGTGTTATTTGTTTGAAAATGAGAGATTGCGAACTGTATCAGCACCCTGAGAATATCTCCGAAACTTTAAGGAAGAGAAATATAAAACATCACATTCTCGGAATGACTGATCATCGGATGATTATGTGAGCTCTCTTTGTCATCTCATTGAAAGATATGCTCAGTTGGCTGCTGTAAAGATATATTCAGGATACTGACATCATAGGTGACATTCCACAGTGTACGTTGAATTTAGAAATCTTCTCGAGGATCATGAATTCTGAAACAAACGAAAACTAGGAAAAAATTAATTTTCGACTGACGAACGGAAGAAAAACTTTATCGAGAAAATTAAGATATTTGGGACAAAAGAAAATTCATCTAAATAATTTCTGTTATGCTCCTACATTGGCCGCAAAAATGTAAAGAAGAACTGGCTGCCAAATCTACGCTGGCGTTGTACGTCTGTTACGTGTGCACCGACTGGTTGTCGATGATGCAGCATTATGCACTAGAAGAATTACCATAGTTTAAGCTGTTCCGATATATAATGTAGTCCCATAAAGTAAGTAGGGAAGCCCGTCAGAATGTCGCCAGCGGACGCCGTCTTGTCAAAGACTTTAAGACCAAAGAATGCAGAGAGCAGAACTTTCTGTCGAGGTAAAGTCGTTCCTAGCGTCGTGGACATTCGTTATCAATTAAGATTACGTGTTCAACTTCTAGTTTGGATTCTTATGGGGGAGGTAAAATGCAAATGCGTGTCTGTGTTGGTAGCTGGAGTGGAATACCTCAGGCGCACGTCTTCCTTTTAGTAAGATTACGGCTGATTGGACCTCTATGTTAGCCACACTGGTCGGAGTTTTAAAAAAAGATGCGAAAGTTTCGATTGTGGGCTGTGTCTGCCGTTATGGGGGAAGGCAACAACGAAGGACCCTGTTGCCACGTGGCTAATCAGAGTTATTAGATTTGTACAGCTCGGGTTCGGGTTAACATTTGCCGTAAAGTCTGACTTCAATAGCGGCACTGCACGTGGGAAGTTCGTTAGGGCCATGTTAACTAGAAAACTTCTTATTCCAGCATTTCTTTGAATGTTATAAGTTTCCGGTGAACTGTGGCTTGCCAGGTTTAAAATCATTGTTAGCCGTCCTAGTTCGGTGAAACCACAGACTTCATCCTGTAGCGTCGATGATACACTCCTGGAAATTGAAATAAGAACACCGTGAATTCATTGTCCCAGGAAGGGGAAACTTTATTGACACATTCCTGGGGTCAGATACATCACATGATCACACTGACAGAACCACAGGCACATAGACACAGGCGACAGAGCATGCACAATGTCGGCACTAGTACAGTGTATATCCACCTTTCGCAGCAATGCAGGCTGCTATTCTCCCATGGAGACGATCGTAGAGATGCTGGAAGTAGTCCTGTGGAACGGCTTGCCATGCCATTTCCACCTGGCGCCTCAGTTGGACCAGCGTTCGTGCTGGACGTGCAGACCGCGTGAGACGACGCTTCATCCAGTCCCAAACATGCTCAATGGGGGACAGATCCGGAGATCTTGCTGGCCAGGGTAGTAGACTTACACCTTCTAGAGCACGTTGGGTGGCACGGGATACATGCGGACGTGCATTGTCCTGTTGGAACAGCAAGTTCCCTTGCCGGTCTAGGAATGGTAGAACGATGGGTTCGATGACGATTTGGATGTACCGTGCACAATTCAGTGTCCCCTCGACGATCACCAGTGGTGTACGGCCAGTGTAGGAGATCGCTCCCCACACCATGATGCCGGGTGTTGGCCCTGTGTGCCTCGGTCGTGTGCAGTCCTGATTGTGGCGCTCACCTGCACGGCGCCAAACACGCATACGACCATCATTGGCACCAAGGCAGAAGCGACTCTCATCGCTGAAGACGACACGTCTCCATTCGTCCCTCCATTCACGCCTGTCGCGACACCACTGGAGGCGGGCTGCACGATGTTGGGGCGTGAGCGGAAGACGGCCTAACGGTGTGCGGGACCGTAGCCCAGCTTCATGGAGACGGTTGCGAATGGTCCTCGCCGATACCCCAGGAGCAACAGTGTCCCTAATTTGCTGGGAAGTGGCGGTGCGGTCCCCTACGGCACTGCGTAGGATCCTACGGTCTTGGCTTGCATCCGTGCGTCGCTGCGGTCCGGTCCCAGGTCGTCGGGCACGTGCACCTTCCGCCGACCACTGGCGACAACATCGATGTACTGTGGAGACCTCACGCCCCACGTGTTGAGCAATTCGGCGGTACGTCCACCCGGCCTCCCGCATGCCCACTATACGCCCTCGCTCAAAGTCCGTCAACTGCACATACGGTTCACGTCCACGCTGTCGCGGCATGCTACCAGTGTTAAAGACTGCGATGGAGCTCCGTATGCCACGGCAAACTGGCTGACACTGACGGCGGCGGTGCACAAATGCTGCGCAGCTAGCGCCATTCGACGGCCAACACCGCGGTTCCTGGTGTGTCCGCTGTGCCGTGCGTGTGATCATTGCTTGTACAGCCCTCTCGCAGTGTCCGGAGCAAGTATGGTGGGTCTGACACACCGGTGTCAATGTGTTCTTTTTTCCATTTCCAGGAGTGTATATTGAGGCAAACAGAAACTGCTTTTTCTTGAGTCATCAGTGTTCTTGTTGTGGTTGGTTTATGCGGTCCACCACAAATCCCTGTCTTGTGCTAACCTTTTCATCGCGGAGTACCATCGCATGTCCTAACTTCCAGTCACTTCTTCTTGTCACCATTTTCCATATATTCCTTTCCTCGACGATTTTGCGGAGAACCTCCTCACACCTTAGCAAGCCACCTTATTTTCTACATCCTTCTGTAGCATCTCAAATCCTTGGATATTTGTCTCTTCTGGTTTTCCCATAGGCCATGTTGCACTACCATACAAAGCTGTGCTCCAAACGTACAATCTCAGAAATTTCTTCCTCAAAGTAAGGCCTATGTTTCACACTAGTAGACTTCTCTTGGTTAAGAATACTCCCCTGCAGTTTCTCGGTTTCACTAATGTTCACCATTTGTTGTGGATTCTAACAACAGACAAGCGTCAAAGGAGTGGCAGATCTGTAGGCACGCCAAGTTCCAGGAGGTGCATTTCACCTGTGGGTATTCCACATGTGCCGCACCTGTTCTTAATTTTATGTTTGACTAACCTGTGTGAAGTGTGCAAGATACTCTTCGCTAAAAGGTTAACATGGCACAAGTTAACGTTGAACAGTGGAACATAAAGTACAACCAAAAACGGTTTTAAAGAGCTGAAGATGACAGTCTTACCTGTCGAAACCGGTCGATAAAAAATAGATTTGACCCCGCGATCTTGGCCGCAAAGAAACAGTTCTATAATTAATGTTTCAATTACGTTTTCTAGCGTGCACTGATAAAAGTAAGCGCTAAACTTCATGGAAGAACCTGCCTCAAAATATCCACAGTGTCAAGGATTGATAGAAATCTGAGTTGAGTACTGACACTCTCATTCGAACAAATGACATCATATCATCTCTCCACTATCCAGGTTTTTGGCCTTTGCACCATTTTTTCCTGCTACTGCCATCTGCATCACTGACGAGAGGTTTTGGAATTCCAACTCACCCTGAATTGAGCTCCCGTCGTGTTGTTTTGCTGTTGACAAGGTTCGGGAAAGCGACATTTAGGTGTGCAGTGACTTTGGAGCTGTCGTTATCTGCCGGCCGAAGTGGCCGCGCGGTTCTGGCGCTGCAGTCTGGAACCGCGAGACCGCTACGGTCGCGGGTTCGAATCCTGCCTCGGGCATGGATGTGTGTGATGTCCTTAGGTTAGTTAGGTTTAACTAGTTCTACGTTCTAGGGGACTAATGACCTCAGCAGTTGAGTCCCATAGAGCTCAGAGCCATTTGAACCATTTTGTCGTTATGTTATTTGTCGTCGCAGTCCTCTTTTAACCGTCCGTCACAGTCCCTCCGCACACACTTGTTCCCGCGTTGTGACTTAGCGGATGCCGTTTTCCATTTTTCCAAGCATATAGTACAAATCTTTGAAACGATTCTTCTTGAAACACCATAGCCTTCGGTTACCTTGGTTACGTAAGAACCCACCACACGAGCACCAAGAATTTGCTCACGTTCTAATGCACTGTGCTCCAACCTAATGCACTCATAACTACTCAGAACAGTGATCCGATCCGACTGACGCTTGATACACATACTGGGGACAGGTGCAACCTGCAGGCGTGGCTAGCATCTGAATTGAAGTTCAAGCATGCATTTCTCGTCATCTTTCCATATTTTCGTTCATCTCCTGAGTTATTAAACTGCTGAAGTACGCAGTGTTCCTCACAATGCGTCCTATGTCATTAACCTCGCTGCCAACGTGCTGCGGCTGACACAGTCGTCTTGCGCGAATTATTAGCGTTTGAAGCATACCTCTTTTCTGATTTACGTGATGATCTGAATATTTGGGCAGGTATTCAGCCACGTGCGTCGGTTTAAGGTAGCCGCTGTGGCCGAAGTTCTCACCATCCCTGGAAGCAGAAATTGTAGCTGTCGTCCCTTTTCTGCCACCATAGAAAAATTTTAACGGTTGCAGCTAACAAAGCCATCACCCAGACGTAATGACCATGGAAAGACGCTCTGACGCTATTGCGACGTTTACAGATAACCATTGCCAGTAGCAATAGAAGCTGGATCAATGACAATGCTAGCCACTCGTGCTGAAGAAACGGAGCCAAACTCATTACGCAAATGTTGACCAAAGAGATCGAGCAGAATCCTAACAAGCAGTTCGTATCAATATCTTACCAGTAACCCCACCTCAGCGAATATTCCTTAAGGTATCGAACTCCCATACATGTAAAACTGCTTCAAAAATCTGATTACGTTGCAAATTTGTTAATGTCTTAAATTTTTTACGTTAAGCATGTAGCTCCTATATAGTTACAGATGAATTGGTTTTATTAGTAGTCGAAACAAAGACTAATATTTATCTTCTGTGCGAAGATCAGTTATAATCGAGAATCGGTAAAAATACAAGAGCAAGACTCTCATAACTAAACAGTGGATAAGCATAGTCTGGATATTTTGCACTTTGTTTGAAGAAAAGCTAATTGTTGACGTATCTCAAGGTTTATGACCTCATATCTCCCGACATGTCTCGTACAGTGATACGATTTTGCGTATATGGTTAGTAGTAAGTAAGTAATAAATGGTTTCTTAAGTTTTACAGTATGAACATCTACTTCTACATCTATACCTACATGGGTACTCTGAAAATCACATTTAAGCACCTGGCAGAGGTTTCATCGAACCACCTTCCATATATTTCTCTATTATTCCAATCTCATACAGATTGCGGAGAAAACGAACACCTGTATCTTTACGTGTAAGCTCTGATTTCCCTTATTTTATTATGATGACCGTTTTTCCCTAGGTAGGTCTGGGTCAACAAAATATTTCCGCATTCGGAGGAGAAAGTTGGTGATTGAAATTTCGTGAGACGATTCAAAAATGGTTCAAATGGCTCTGAGCACTATGGGACTTAACTTCTGAGGTCATCAGTCCCCTAGAACTTAGAACTACTTAAACCTAACTAACCTAAGGACATCACGCATATCCATGCCCGAGGCAGGATTCGAACCTGCGACCGTAGCGATCGCGCGGTTCCAGACTGTAGCGCCTAGAACCGCTCCGCCACTCCGGCCGGCTGAGAAGATTCCTCCCCGCAACGAAAAACGCCTTTGTCTTAATGATGTCCTCCCCAAATCCTGTATCATTTCAGTGACACTCTACTCTCTCTCATATTTCGCAATAATACAAAACGTGCTGCCCTTCTTTGAACTTTCTCGATGTACTGCGTCAGTCCTTTCTGGTAAGGATCACACCGCGCAGCAGTATTCTAAAAGAGGACAGATAAGCGTAGTCTAGACAGTAGTGTAGTAGATCTAATGTAATTTTCTGTTCCTTATTTGGGGGAGGGGGATGGGGTATTAGCGAAAACATTTTCCGCAAATGTGAGAAAGTGTATCTAAACATAGTTTAAAGTCGCTAAGTGCTCGCGTTGTCAAACAGTCTGGGAAATTTACGTGTCTTGAACTTGGCTGCATCAAGATATTTACACACTTTCGGACTTCTGATTATATTACGCCAGCACTTTAAATTTTTGAGTTCGATCGCTAACTATACAAGATACTGAAAACGAAATTTGTTGCTCATGGCAGTCTTTAGGAAATCAGAGATTCGTAGTGGGTTGCGATTTCAGCTATTTAGTAAGCTAATTATTAACGAATATTTGTTGCTATCCCGTTTGAATGGTGCATCGTAATGGTGTTTTAGATCTGACATCGCAGGAGTATGTCACTGAAATTTTTCATATTTGCAAAATGATGACGTTTCTACACGACACGACTGTACACGACCCCACTTCCACACTAAGGTCAGTGGGCATCTGAGAAATAAATTTCCTCAGCTTTAGACGGTTAGGGAACGCTCTGACTGATGTTCTCCGCCATCGGAGGACCTCATGTCTATGTACTTTGATCTGTGGCATTCTTGTTGTATGAAAAGTTTGTAGAAAAGGACCCTTCAGTTATCCATGTGTAGAAACAGTTTAATTATTCAGCTCGTGGTGGACGCTGAGTTTCTGAAACATGTAGTATTGTGAACAAATTTACTCTGTAGAAAAGGTTGAATGCTCTTCTCCTCTTTACTTATTCCCTTCTATCAATGACCTGTGAATCTAAATAATTACCGGGCGCACTTCACAAGAACGTCTTTGAATTATCTATATGAAATTGGTACACTCTTGACGCTATGTGGCGGAAGAACTTGGAATGTCCGTGTTTACTGTCCAAAGACAAGTCCATAAAAAAGGACCTTTTTACTATTTCATAAAGCTTATAGTTCATACTCAAATTAAGAACCAAAGATGCGCTACAATAGCCAATAAAGCTTCCTAAACCGGAATTTGAGTCAAGAGGTATTGTTAAACACCAGGAATTCTGCTCATACTGACGCTACACTTCTTTACAGGCGCTACGGCCCATCACAGTCTCAGATTTCTTGTACCCTGAGCACGGTGTCTCCGTTGTGTAAGTTTTTATAGAGCCGTTTCGGTCTGCCTTAAGTACAGAATTATGACGCTTTATTTGACAAAGGAAAGTGTTTTTGAAGGCGCGCGGAGGGACATTTTATGATGTATGGGTCCATTACAAAAGCGGAGGAAATCGTATTTTATATCTCTTTTATAGAAGCGTTTCTGTACGCTTTAGGAGCGTATATATGGTCGAGGAGAACGTATGCTTCCTCTCGTCGACATTTTTATGCAGAGACTTCCGTAGTGCATAGAAATGCTGCCATAATTTTTTTCCCGTGACTGTGTTCCAGTTTTGATCCCTGTGTTTCTGTCGAGTTCCTTGGCTTAACCATTCGGAAATTACATAAAAATAGAAACTCCAAACTGAACTTTATAAATGAATATTTTTAACGTGATTGATTGTTGACTGATGGAAACAGACATTATAAACAATAAAATTCTTACCCCTATGTATTTGAGGTACCCTCAATTTTCCTTTCACTAGCTCAAAATTCGGAGTACACAACAAACGTGTAAGTACTGGTAAATCTCTGTGTTAATCCTATCATCGCTAAGCCTGGATTATTCAGGGACCAGATATAGACGAAAAACAAACGGATACCTGTTGACACCCTCACCGCCAACCGAAAGTGGTGACACAATGGTAACATACCGGTCTCGTATTCGGCAGAGTAACGACTCAAACCCGTTCAAGTCATGAATATTTAGGATTTCTGTTACTTCACTAGGTCGCATAAGGCGAGTGCTGGGATGGATCCTTTGAAAGGGCAACCTGAGTTTGTGCTCCGTCTCTATGCCCTCTTCGTCAACGAGGTGATAAATCATTTTTTCCACCTCTGATCCGTAAACGGACTTGCGTTTCATTGGCCACGAAATTTGCGTAGCTAGTAGTGAATACTGGTAACCCTACTCTAAAATAAATTTCTTTCGTATAGATCATTAAAGAAAAGCTTCCGAAAATAATTTTAAAAACTGAAACACTAAATTGTAAAGTGTATCTTACCGATCAACTGATACCAAAAAGACGAATAATGAACATGGGATTGACAACTGAAGTTAAAATTCCTGATTAGATCTTTTCTCTTTCGTCTGTCTGGTTCTGAAATTCGGATCATTGTGCCTGGATACGACAAAGGAGATTCCACCCAGTTCGAAGATTTGGGAGGAAATATCCAGTTCTGACATTTGCCTTACAACTTGGAGGAACTTCATGGGAACTTTGAAACTAGTGAGTTGCTAATAATTTCAGTTTCAAACTGTGACGGATGTTACTCAAATGAAAACATATATGTCTAGCGTGTGATTTATGAAACATCCCATTATTTGTTTTAGAAAGTGAAAGACTGACATCTGACAATCGCTGGCACTCTAACACAATTTCAACATAAATTACCAGTTGCGGTCGTCATCGGTCATGTTCTATATAGGCTTATACGTCGCTCTCGAACACTTAGCTGACTCGAAGGTATCTCTGCACAGTGTGCGTACATATGCTTGCGTCAGTTTAACGTGGGTGAGAATTTTCTTTGTGCGCATAGACGGAAGCGGAAAGGTGTATGTTGAATATAAGCAGTAGTAAGTTTCTTTACTATTTTCCTTCCATCGCTGTGGATTCTATTGTTTTATGAGGAATTTCGAAGTAGTTACAACAATGTACCAGAAACTGCTTCACAATTTACTTTAGCATATGTTGTTGGAACAAGAAAACAAAGAGAATCGGCAGGCAGTATACATTCGGTGAACTCTACAGCGAGTGTAAATTAGTTCCACATATTGGTAGCACACATGAAGGAAATGTCAGTTTCTCACATGTTTCTGTCTTCTGCCCTGTGGTGACTAGGTTGGCAAGACTTCAAGCTATTTTTACCGTAAGAATAACTGCCAACATTGGTGGCACCGATATCAACAAGTTAATATATTATGTGTAGATTTTCATTGGCTGACGTACAACAGGGTGATGTTCTGACGTAAGGCCTCACTCAAACAAAAAGAGCTTTTGGCAGAAAAAAAAGTAATTGGAGCTGGGTGTTGGGTTTACACACGTAGAACTTGAGCCATCAATTTAAATAACTGGGAAAATTCACACACAGTGCAGGTACACAAAAATGTACAGTTATTCTCCGTTGTAGGTTCTTGTCAACATTCCAATGTAACATGAAAACAGTACAGATATTCACAAATAGACCACTGCACAGAAAGATGATGAGTAGTTCGTATAACATATCTAACGTTGGTACAGAATTTAGTGAAGTACCTAATCATAAAACGCATTCGCAATCTGCCCACGAAAATATAGCGTCTGAAGACCTGAACAATTTTCACGCCCGGTACTCACAGCTTTACTTCTGCCAGTACCTCGTCTCCTAACTTCCAAACTTTACAGAAGCTCTCCTGCGAACCTTGCAGAACTAGCACTCCTGAAAGAAAGGATATTGCTGAGACATGGCTTAGCCACAGCCTGGGGGTTGTTTCCAGAATGAGATTTTCACTCTGCAGCGGAGTGTGCGCTGATATGAAACTTCCTGGCAGAGTGAAAATCTCATTCTGGAAACATCCCCCAGGCCGTGGCTAAGCCATGTCTCCGCAATATCCTTTCTTTCAGGAGTGCTAGTTCTGCAAGGTTCGCAGGAGAGCTTCTGTAAAGTTTGGAAGGTAGGAGACGAGGTACTGGCAGAAGTAAAGCTGTGAGTACCGGGCCTGAGTCGTGCTTCGGTAGCTCAGTTGGCAGAGCACTTGCCCGCGAAAGGCAAAGGTCCCGAGTTCGAGTCTCGGTCGGGCACACAGTTTTAATCTGAACAGTTTTGTTTTCCCCCGAACGAAGATTTTTTTTTTTTTTTTTTTTTTTTAGGAATACCTTCTACGCTGTAGAGGAACTGTAGAAATGAAATACTAAGTAATAGTATTTCAATTTGTGTCTACTCTCTTGTCTTCATTTGACACCATCTTAATCTTAAAACTTTTATAGCGAATATGATATAACACCAGTTTAAGTTATTGTGTCCATGTGTAGCAATGCTTCGCTAAACAGCTAATGACAGAGTTTACGAACCTCTGTAAATAGCTCTCGACGATTTAACAGAGTCCATACATTTGGCAATTATATCCATCAAGAAAGTCAAGATGTGTTTTTTTACTTCTAGTATCGTCCGAATGTTTAAGAATCAACAGCAGGAGGCTTGGAACGCGATACTACGTTTGAATGCTGCCGCTTCTATTACTGTTGCACCACGACAGGTGCGGTGCCAGAGGGACAAAGGGAAGGTAAGAGGAACGCGACTTACCCTTGCGGCAAACATCGGCCTTCTGTTTTACTAGAGGTGTAAGTGGGGTAATATTGGCAGTTTAGACTGTCAATGCTACCACATCTGGCGTGCCTACAACTTACAAGTTCCTGCGAAGTCTCCTAGCGTGCACTGCGTTGTCTACATCACGACGATCATTCAAAACCATGAAAGACGAAATGGACGCATGGATTGGAAAATGAATAATTTTACTGCAAACATATCACAGTTACACTTCTATTTTGAGAGCGTTAAAAATTTTCGTTGTGTGATGGCAATAATATTGATTCATTATTTATATCATGAATGACATAGCTGCTGACTTCCTTGAAACACCTAGTATGATGAACGAAATTAAGTTAATATTGATTCATCCGCCGCACTGTAACGGTCATAGTCGCTGACTGACGACATGCGGGACGTCGATTCATTTCCTCCCTCATGACATAATTTATTTGGCATTTCTGAGTGTGGTAAAGTTTTAGGTCTTCCTGTTTTACGAAATACTGTTTTTAAATAGCTTGAAAACACAGCTGCGAGAAGTTGAACGTGAAAGATAGTGGGAAGAACTGCATTGTGATGCCTTCGAAGTGGGGTGTAAGCGGAAGATGCTAGGCGAAGATGAACAGAAAAAAAGAGTCAGTGCTTCCATTACAGAAGAATTTACCGTCACGATAAGTTTACCTCTCCGTGTCAATAAAAAATCAAAGCGATAAGCAAAGAAGCTCTGTACGTGGAAAACTGGGTTACTTTTTTTTCATCAGTCTTCTGACTGGTTTGATGCGGCCCACCACGATTTCCTCTCCTGTGCCTACTACTTGCTGTTGGATGTATCCCAATGTCTGTCTTCCTCTACAGCTTTTAGCCCCCTGCATCCCCTCTAGTACCATGGACAGTATTCCCTGATATCTTAATAGATGTCCTGTCATTCTTCCCCGTCTTCTTGTCAGTGTTTTCCACATATTCCTGCCGTCTCTGATTCTGCGCAGAACCGTCTCAGTCCTTATCAGTTCAAGTAATTTTCAACATTCGTCTGTAGCGCAGCATTACGGATAATTCCATTCTTTCCTGGCTTTCCCACAGTGTATGTCTCACTGCCATACCATGCTGTACTCCAAACATACATTCTCAGAAATGTCTTCCTCAAATTGAGACCTATGTTTGATACCAATAGGCTTCCCTTGGCGAGGAATGCCCTTTTTGTCAGTGCTACTCTGCTTTTTTGTCCTCTTCGCTCCGTCCGTCAAAGGTTATTTTGCTGCCCGTGTAGCATAATTCCTTTAACATCATCTACTTCATGATTACCAATTCTGATGATAACTTTCTCGCCGTTCTCATTCCTAAAAGTTCTTAATACTTTGGTCTTTCATCGAGTTACTCTCAACCCATATCCTGTACTCATTAGACTGTTCATTCCTTTCAGCAGATTCTGTAATTCTTCTTCGTTTTCACTGAGAATAGCAATGTCTATCAGCCAATCTCAACATTGATATCCTTTTACGTTGAATTTTAATCCCTTTCTTGAACCCTTCTTTTATTTGCATCATTGCTACGATCTCAACATTGATGTTCTTTCTCATGACTTTTAATCCCACTCTTGAACCTTTCTTTTATTTCCATCTGTGCTTCTTCATCGTATAGACTGAACAGCAGTGATGAAAGATTACATCCCTGTCTTACACCCTTTTCAATCCGTGCACTTCGTACTTAAGAAAGGAATGAAGATATGACGTTGCGACACTCAGCAATAAGTAAACCGACTAATGTTGAAAATGAATGTTGGGTCATCTATGCTGAACTGTGATTTGGAAACTGCGACTGCATTTGCGAAATTGATTCGCGTTTTGCTTGTCCAGACTTGCGTCAGCTGTTTGTGCTATATGAAAACTTGTGTCGGATCAGGATTCGAATCCGGATCTCCCGCTTATCACAGCGGTCGCCTCGACCACTTCGGTTATCCGAGCATGCCTCCAGGACTGACATATTCTTGCATAGGTCACGGAGTAGACAACCCTTATGTCTCACATTTAGTGACTCTCACACAGGGAGAAACAATCATGTTACCGTCATTTTAGCCCGTAAAGGCATGCATAAATCACTGATGGATTCAGTGTCCGTGTTTATACACCATATGTTCACATTGCAACGTCCTTTAGGCATGCATTCGTGTCTGAAGGTGATTGTAATGTGAAGATACAAAAGCTGAATTAACACAGACTCGTAAACATCAATTATAGCTTACACATTCCTAGTGCGCCACCAGAAGCTGAGGGGCAAAACCTCAAGCGGCTAGAGAATAAAAATAAGTGACTGACACGATCTCTTCTTCGGTAATTTCGTGAATATATCATTAGAAGCATTCTCTGCTGAGGCAAGCATTTCAGCTCCTCGTGAGATCTATTCTTACTCATATTACGTGCTTTAGGAGTGAAGTGTTAGTTCTTGTTGTGGTTGGTATTCTCGTAATGATACGTGATTTGTTATCAACTGTGTGCACATCATTGTTCATTGAACTGACAAGAGTAAACTGTGATTCGTTGTATGGTAATGAAGCAAAAATGAGACAAAAAATGCCTCGCTACTCCGTTGATTACCCAGCGTCAGTACAAGTGCTTGCGTACCAATCGCACATTAGCGAGCACTCTCCACAGGCGGATGAGTAGAAGACCTTGGCACAATTCGAGTGTCTGAAATCGAGCCGTAGAGCTAATACCGTGAACAATCGTGCCAGAACAGAACGGACAAGTGTGTGTGCGACACGTGGGGCGAGGAGCACGGCGTATTACGCACTTGTCCAGGCGAGGCCCATAGCGAAGCGATGCGACGTGCGCCCCCCATGACAATCCGGCCGCATTTGACATTCAGCGGCCGGCCCGCCACGTGGGCTTTATTATATCCCATAGGCAGTATGGGTGGAGGGAGAGGGATAGCATGTATTCTGACGCGGCAGTAGAATGGGGTAGCCGCGATCCGCAGCGTGTGCGCAGGCAACAGCTGCGCGCCTTTGTGTGTCGCAAGCTCTCACGCTTCTGTGCTGCCACCTCACCAAGACTGTTTCTTCTGGTATTAGCTCGCATAAAAGGATTCTTAATAGGATTGAGACAATTTCGTTATTGGCAAATGTCGCATGAGGTGGTGGTGAGTCACCAACTCGCTCCACGACTTTTTTTTCCCAATATAGAATATGTAACTATATTAATATATATGGTTCAAATGGCTCTGAGCACTATGGGACTCAACTGCTGAGGTCATTAGTCCCCTAGAACTTAGAACTAGTTAAACCTAACTAACCTAAGGACATCACAAACATCCATGCCCGAGGCAGGAAATATGTAACAATATGAAAGGTACAACCAGTCACAGTCAGCACGCTTACACACCAAGACTCAGTACAGAATACAAGTTCCGACAAAAAGCCCACCCGTATTTGAACAGGCCGCCCTGCGAGCCGTGTGGGGCTTACACAGGTTCATGTTGATATCGACCGGTAGCGGTGTACATATCATTCTCAACTGGCGCAATGGCTTGGCTAGCTGAGCATCATGCGTTTGTTGCGGAGGAGTAGATTCTCAATGGTGGTTCTGTGATAAATACTCAGCGGGCATTTTGCAATCGGTTCGAACTTCGCCAACATGACGCTGTTCCTGGCAGAGAAACTGGATATCAGGTTTCAGAGCATCAGGTTCTGCACTATAAAGAAAATCTACTGGCTGACTTCCGACTAGAAATTGTGGTGCGTGCTACAGCAGCCGTTCATAAATCTTCAAAGCGTTCAGTCCTTAAACATCCAGCTGCCCTGGGATTGTCTTACAGGAATGTGAGAAGAACTCTGCACAGAGGTCTTCACATTCAACCACACATAGTGAGAGTTACCGAAGAATGAAGTCAGAGAGATTTTGAAATTCGCAGAGCTTTGTGTGAGTAAGGTATTCAGAGCATGCCCCTCACGCTGTTTTGATTTCTTCTGATGAGGACCACTTGCGCTTGAAACAAAATTGTCTGTTACTGGGCAGCAGAAAATCCTTACTAACTTCACCAACGACCACTTTACAGCCATCTATGACAGTTTGGTGTGCCGTTGCTGAATCTGGTGTGTGGTAGCCCCATTTTTTCGAAGAAGATGACGTAAAGGTAATGGTTACTACAAATCGCTACTGTCGCGTGATAAAACCTTCCTCCGACCTAAGACGAATCGGTTTGTTGGGCACCATGGAGAGGGAGAAGTCCGATTCCAACGAGACAGAGCCACAGCTTACATTTCTCGGTATTCTATAGACATTTCTGGAGAGTTGTTGCCTGGAAGTCTTCTCTTTCCGAGGACAAATCGCCTGGTCTCCAAAGTTTCCCGACTTATCACCTTGCGATTTTTTTAAAAATCGCCCACTACCCTGCAATCACTTAAATGGGTAGTCATCCAGGAAGTGGCTGCCATTCCACCGGAAATGACACACAGAACTATCGACAACTTCTGGGAAGGTTTTGGCAACGTGTCAACAGTGGAAGACGCCATTTATAGGACACAAATGAAAGTAATTTCTCTCTATCTTGATTTTTGTTTGTTTGTAACTACCTTTTGAAATACTGGATGTGCGTTTGCCGGGCCCGGTATTTACATTAGTTTGTAGAGAATAATTAAACCTTGATGCGCTCAGCAGCCAAAATGTGATACACGAGTGCTATTCGCTTATTGAGGTGCGACTGGTCGGGAAGTAGCAACTGCAGTGAAAATCAAAATGGTTTTATTTGCAACAGCTTGCTGCACCTTCCAGCTACTTCTCTACATAGTCACCGCTCCGATTATACATTTGTCGTAACGTTGTACCAACATTCCAATTCACTCGTCATAGAAGGCAGCCGCCTTCTCTTTCCGCCAATCCGCTACGCTGGCCTGCAGCTCGTTGTCTATGCCAAATTGTTTTCGTAGCCAGCGCTCCACGAGCGGCGCGGACCGTGACAAGACGCCCAAGACCGTGCGGCTACCCTGCGCGACTCTGATTTAGACGCAAGTATTTCTGCGCTCATAAAAACGTTAGCTGATGTTGTAGTTTGCAAATTTAGTGTCGTACTGTTTTAAAGCTAAATATTGTAACGAATAACTTCGGGGAGATGTAGTGACCAGCAGTTATCAGAGAAGAACAGGAAGTTGCCAGTATTGAAGATGTATTGAATGAAGATAATCTTCTACCAAATCATAAAGTTATAAAATAGGTTGCATACAGTACTTACATATATTTATTTACAGGTACAGTCTACTTTGCGGTCGTAGGTGATAGTTGTAGAAACAACAAACGAAATCCTTCTGGTGTAAGTAAACGTTGATAATTTTTATTGGCTCTGAGACTATTGCTTAAATTTGACTAAGTACTAAGCATACAAGTGAGAAATAAACGTGTAAGATTCACATGAATATGTTAACTTCAGCATCTGCAAACAAAAAGCAAGCCAATTGGTAGATTATATTTATTGTAATGATCTAACGCTATATCAAAAGTATAGCGGTTTCTTCGTATACGTTCAACAATGCAACTAGTGGCCTCACTATAATAGACTCAGTTACTTGCTAGATGGTTGCTCTGAATCAATATAACTCGTTATTTTTTGTGCGACAAATGTTTCATAGAAATATATATTTCTGCTGTTTCGTCAATACCTGAACGGGATCCATAAATGACGATTACGTTATCGAAGAAGCTTCTTCAGATTAAATGTACCGTATGTTGGTGAAAAAGGATCCTTTATACCACAATAATAGTGACAAGCAAGAGTGCGGCGAGTTGCTGATCAATACTTTTTTTTAGGGGGTAATGCGATATAATGCAATGACACCGAGAATCCTGGAGGAGAAAGCCTTACGTACTCTCCTTAGAATGAAATTGCTGCCCATAACAGTGAATTCTCCGCCTTCCCTAGCCAAACGTATCACTGCACGTCTCTTGTGATGTACTGCTAATGGCTTTGAATTACCATTTCGATTTAAGTGAATTGGACGTGCTGAATGATTCGAAGAGAACTCTCAAATACCTATACGGTATTCCGCAGCTCGAAGCCAATCATCAGCTGGATTTACAATACCAAATACCATCTCCCACAATTTTCCAATGTACCAACTGCTCGGATGACGTTCAGAAGATCTAAAAATTAGCGTTCAGTTCTCTTCATGTATTCTATCTGCATTTTTACTAGCTGTTCTCCATTTTCATTATTAAGTATGCCCCTGTTTTGGCTAGAATTGCTACTTCTTTCACTTTATTCTACAATCATTTATTGGATTTACAGCGCCTAGTCTAATGCTCCATGTGACAAAAACACTGTCACCTCATCAGTAAAGGTGTACATTGTCTGACAGATAGGATGGTGTGTAACTGCGAATAGCGTTTACTTTTGTCAGTGCAACAAGCTCGGGATATACGCCTGGGATACTTTACATGTTCTGCAGCCCACTTTCTGAAGTTTCAGTATCTGTCTTAAACATCACTGTCTTCTTTTGCAAAATTTTCTCTACTTTAAGATGCAGCTACAGAACAGTCCAACGATACTCTATCCAGCAGGTTGCATTGTTAGGTAACTGAGCAGCGACACAAAACACGTTGAGATAGGAGTACCAGAAGGATCTATCGTTGACGCAGTATAGTACTCTGTGTACAGTGGTGATACAGTAAAACAAGAAGTATTTTTGTGTATTAAGTGGGTTGACAAAGCCAAGTAGAGTGGAAGTGAAGGGTACTTAATCTGCATGGGTAGACTGATAAGAAGGCTACAACTGGAACGTCGAACAGTCACGACAACACACACACATACACACACACATACACACACACACAAGCACACGTGCATTCAAACACGAACAGACACATTCACATATTTATGCAACCTTCAAATCAGTACTATTGTTATAAAATATGAAAGTTCAGACGGCTCTAAGCACTATGGGACTTAACATCTGAGGTCATCAGTCCCCTAGACGTAGAACTACTTTAACCTAACTAACCTAAGGACATCACACACACCCATGCGCGAGGCAGGATTCGAACCTGCGACCGTAGCAGCAGCGCGGTTCCGGAGGGAAGCGCCTAGAACTGCTCGTCCACCGCGGCCAGCGGTTAGTTAAGTATGATACAGACGACGTATAAATGTGTAACGCAATGTGTACAGCATCAACTCAATTAAGCAGTAAAGACGGACGTTTTAATTATATTACGACAAATGAATTTGCATTAGAATGCATTTGGAAGTCACATTTGAGTGTCTCTGATGTCTTGTTAATAAATGGCAACATCGTCGCTCCCAGGTAATTCCTATCTAGCAGATAATTAAAAAATTGAAAGTAAAAAGAAAAGACATGGAACTCTTGTATTAAGCTAGTGATACAGAAATGATCTCTACAAGAACACGCATTAATTTTCCTCGTAGTTAAATTTAATGTGCATACGTTGGCTACGCCATTGTAACCTAGTTTTGGAAGTAATGTTTAATCTGAGAATTTTTCTGTTAGTATTCAGCTGCATTTCCTTTCGCAGTGCACATAAAACTGTTCAACAGTTCCAGAAAAATTTTGTTCCCACATTAACGGACAATTAGTGGCATGTTCAATTACTGGGAAATTATGAAGTACGGAGCGACAAAAACAGCTGAATGTACAGTGTCAGTTATTTCGTAAATTCTGTTAAATTACTGAAAAGCTTCATAGGAATAACGTCTGGCGTAGTTTTAGTATCTTGACGGCAGAAAGAGTGGCAGTGGCAGGAACATGAACAGCCCGCCACATTATGCGTGAACCTGCCACATTACAGTGTGTATAGTACCGCACACCAGGTTCAAGGACACAAGTAACTGTGTCATTGAGAGAGTAGCTCCTTACTGACACGCAGCACGAAGCATGAAGTCAAGGAAATCTGATCCGTGTCATTCTTTGAATTTGAGACGAGGAAGAGGCATCTGAAACTGAAGCTGTCTGAACTTTCTGTCAAATGATAGAATAGCTGATCAAAAATATCCGGACAGCTCTTAGTGGAGATTAACGTAGCGTGTGCCTGCAATTTGCCTCGAATTCTGCTGGGGACTGTAACTTTACAGATATCGCTGTGTGACATTTGATTATTTTGTAACGTTCTTTTTAGTTATTATTGTAAAATAACGTTCTTTATTTTTATTTAAATACCGAAATAAATCACTGAACTGGTAATGCATACAAAATTGGAATTGTCATGTGGCGTGTCGTAACGGCAAGTGGTGTACTTACTCTGTGTTATTGTTAGCAAAACTTTATACAAACTAATTGGGCAATCCCACTCCCGCCGGCCGCGATGGCCGAGCGGTTCTGGGCGCTCAGTCCGGAACTGCGCGACTGCTGTGGTCGCAGGTTCGAATCCTGCCTCGGGCATGGATGTATGTCATGTCCTTAGGTTAGTTAGGTTTAAGTAGTTCTAAGTTCTAGGGGACTGATGACCACAGATGTTAAGTCCCATAGTGCTCAGAGCCATTTGAACCAATCCCACTCTTAATACCAATAAAGAAATACAGTCACTGCAAAATACATTCAGCCCCTTAGGTACTGAATCCTCTATCCCTGTTCAAAACTGATAACTTTGGTCCCTGTGCACATAACAAATAAATAAAATTATCTTTCCTCTAAAGCATCAACGGTGGATCGCGTTATATTCTGCTCTCTCATGAAGAAAATTAAAATATACTAGCTACAGGCTCAGCGTTGTGCAATTCTGACCGTAATACTTCGAAAAATACGCGAAATTCTTTTGTCTGATAAATGAAAACATTTAAGAAAAACTGAACGTGTTTAAAAAATATATGACCTGGACAGGGTGGCGGTAGTGATTTGGGTGAATTACTAACACTCACTTTTTCAATAGTGAAGTTAAGTTTGGCTTTTCAAAACATCTGACAACTGATATTACAGTACTCAGAAAAATTACATCCTTTTTATATTGCTGACGTAGTCACAAACAATGAAATTTGTACAAAAAAAATATTATCTAACATCACTAAAAAGAATAAAGTCAAATCACCGAATTACATGTACCTGTGTTAACAAATCTTAGAAACAAAATAAAAGGGAAATATTTAATTAGCCTATACATCAAATCTGCTTACGTAGATTGTATAATTACTCAACATAGAACTACCAATTATCAGCCAACTCATTTACACTAACGCGCTGGCAAAAGGAAAGTAACAATTAACTTCTTTACCTTAACTGCGAAACGACATCTGCTTCCACATTTATATTTCCAAAAATACGTGTACTCGTAAAGCTTCTTTGTAATATCAATCCAGTAATCCTTTCTTGCCACAATTAAATTTACATTTCATCATTTGCTTTACATTGCATTATAAAATCACCCATAATTTTAACTACGTATTTTACGTTATAATCTAACACTTAGTGGCAGAGCACACCACAGAAATTGCCTACTGCATCGTCTTTCGCTTACAGACTGATACTGCTGTGCACCAAGCTCTCTTTTACTCCAACACTACAACCTCAGACCAGAAGCAGTATCTTTGGCTCTGCGGCCATGAAAAGTCAGCGATCCGCTTCATAGAGTTCATCCATGGAGGTAAGAATAGAGGGAGACGCCGTGACGTCACAGCTGTGAAGCTATGTGAAGCCGAGGGTAGCCATCTCAATCCGACCAAAACATTGCTGCTGTAAGCTTGTGTGCATAGGCTTGTCGCTCGCTTTTGGAAGGATTTTGCGCTATTATGGTGACTTGTGTGGTGTTCGGATGTACGAATCGTTCTGATTGTGATGCAAAATCGAGGGGAATAACATTTAATGTGTAAGTTGTCTCGTTAAGTGTGATTTTACAACTTCATTGTGAATGAACGTGTGCTACATCGGTACGTGTACTATAGCGTGTTTTTCTCCTGTATGATTTTAGACTTCCTAAAAATGAAAGTCGGAAAGCTCTGTGGGAGAATGCCGTGAGGAGGAAGAATTGGCGTGCGTCTAAATGGAGCACTATATGTTCTCAGCATTTCCGAGAAGAGGATATAGACCGAACTTCCCTTTCAACAGTAAGGCTCCGAGAAAATTCTGTACCGTCAGTTTTCCCTACACACCCAAAACATTTGCAAAAGGTATGTTAATTCAAAGAATTAAATTCTTAGTTTTCAAGTTCACGTTTCAGTATAATGCGTACGTATCGTCGATAATCGAAGTGTTGAGTAACTCACTTTGTCTTCATCATGTACCAAATTAAAAGCTAACACTACATTAACTGGCGTAAAGTATAGGCCTAAACAGGACAATGTTTAGATTTGCCATTCTATGTACCGTATTTCAGTAAATATTGGTGGTAATGAACAGTGTTTCCCAGTAGTGTAACGTAACTGAAATGTCCCAGTACGTATTACAAACAAGATGTATTTATGGGGCTTCGGAGGGAGGGTATAGCTAACTTAGTTTTCAGTTTCTATTATTTACTTTGTGATACACGTTTGTTACTGAATTAACAAAATTGTATCGTTTACATTGAAGGCTAGCTATTCGTAATATTACATTAAAAACTATTTTTAATCAGAAGAAACGCGGAATTTCGCCTTTACGAGATTTTATTTTAAACAAAAACTTTGAAACAACCAATCTGATGACGTTACATGCGTATATGGTGCAATTAGCGACTGTAATACACGCAGCGCTATAGCACACTGGCAATGTTTTGGTCAGAGTATCATGGCAGCGAGCCACGCCCTCATGGCTTCAAAACGTAGTACGGCTGGGATACGTAGCGCCATCTCCCCTTATTCTTACCTCCATGAGTTCATCAGTGACATATATCGTTCACAATAATATAGTTTCATTTTAGTGTCCATTAGTATCATTACCACATCCGGATACCACATGTAAGTGTACTCCAGTAGATTCCTTTCAATTTATCTGTTTGTTTCGTAGCTTGCCAACTCAGGAAGATGGCGTCACATTGTCATGTTATAAACCAGTGGGACAAGGTGATTGTCTCGTGTTCTGCCTTGATCGCTGGTGATAAGTCACATTGGTTTTAGAGAAGCGACATGGTTCCCCATGTCACTGAAGTTTCCAGAAGTCGTGTGTGGAAAGCACCTGTTCTGTTCCTTGTCAGCAAATGCCACAGGGTTTCTTCTTTGAAGGTAGTCTGCAGATAAACCACTGCAAATAATAGAATTCACCTCCTTGTACACAGACATAAA
Organism: Schistocerca americana; assembly: GCF_021461395.2. NCBI lineage: Eukaryota > Metazoa > Arthropoda > Insecta > Orthoptera > Acrididae > Schistocerca > Schistocerca americana. The sequence continues at coordinate 175,030,382 of NC_060122.1, read as the reverse complement.
ACAGGCCGCCACAGTTCTGCTCAGACACGGTGAGAAAATCTGTTGCCTTCGGACTTCGTTATCCAACCAAATGGGTCACGTTCGCCACCGTGTTTCGTCACGAAGAGTCGGGGAATGAGCTGAACATGACTAGCATCCGATACCAAACTACTGTCTCTTAAGATCTGCAAGCCAAGAATGGAAATATGCAGCATGGTTCCCCTGTATTTCACGTAAATAATGCGAAATTCTCAATGGTAATGTTGGCATGTGAGTGTACTCTTTTCGTGAGAGTGTAATGCACTTTCTGAGCAACTAACAATTTGTTAGATATTACTATTTAGCTTCTGATCCTTGACTAGTTGTTTTATTGTATGAGTCCTGTACTCACTAACTTTATATTAGGGAGCTGCACATATCAAGAAAACTTTTTGCCTCTTTCTCAGCAGTCTTCCAACCTGCACTGTAGGTTGGGCAACGGCCTTTCCACAGAGGATACCGTGAGATCACCGACGTTAAGCGCTGTCGGGCATATCCGGTACTTGGATGGGTGACCATCCAGCCGCCATGCGCTGTTGCCGTTTTTCGGGGTGCACTCAGCCTCGTGGTGCCGATTCAGGAGCTACTCAACCGAATAGTAGCGGCTCCGGTCAAAGAAAACCATCATAACGACCGGGAGAGCGGCGTGCTGACCACACGCCCCTCCTATCCGCATCCTCAACTGAGGACGATACGGCGGTCGGATGGTCCCGATGGGCCACTTGTGGCCTGAAGACGGAGTGCCTGCCACTGTAGGTTAGGAAGAGTACTTCAATTGAGATTCTAGAGAGATTTGCGCTCCGAAATTGTACATTTAGCACTCATTTTTACAGGGGTGGATTAGCTCTCATTCACTGTGATTTCTGTCCGGTTACTGAAGCAAATAAATATTCATTTTATTCGGAACCTGTAATTGTCCTAAAACTTTTCCTCATTAGATGACACTCGAAATACAAATAGAAGCTGCTTCTTTGCATTTTTGTTTGTCTCATGATGATTGTGTTGCTTTGCAATAGTTTGGTCCAACTCTCTGGTCATTCAGTTTATATTGTAATCAGTTGTTTAACTCTTGCTGTAAGTGTGCCACTATGTGTTTCTGTACGGAATGTAGCCCTAACTTACCTCTCACTCTACAAAAAGTCTACGTATTACCAAAACAATGTACGCACAAACTGTTATCCAACTTAAACTCGTATGCTAACCTTTGACTAAAAAGAACCTAACTTGAACTGGACAGTATCTGGTCTGAGTACTGCTTGTCTTTATATTAAATGCGGAACTGAAGTAAAACAGTTGTCTGGCCCTCATTAAAATTTCCCCTTACCTTGCGTCTAGTCAACATTGTTGCAGATTTCTCAAAAGCACAACAGCAAACAGCAAGCATTGAGCGGCTAAACGAGATTTCTATTTTTTAAATAAAATTTGCTAACAATATTCTAACTGTTGCATATCATATGGTGCAATGTGGTAATGCATAATGATAAAGCTTCTTTAAACAGTGGAACGCAGAGAAACTGTTTGGATGAAATGATTTTCCAAGTCAACGATTTTAGAATGAAGCATGTAGCAAAAAACACAGAGTAAAACTTGGCGTGAATTTCACACGTAACTTTGGTCTCAACAATGCTATGCTTAAAAAAGTGAACAATGAGAATTTCTATAAAAACCAAATAGCTTAATCTGTTGATATGTTCAATCACAACTCAGGGAAGAGGGGTAGTCTCTTCTCAGTTTGAGCCTGACAAGAATCATCCAGACAAACTATCTGCGCAGTGCTGCACTCTTACCTCAAACTTCTCTTCATAAAAGATAACATTATTCAAAATTTATATTCTTTTCGCCTTTCAATATATACATCATGTTCATCCTTGCTATCGTTTACAATAAAGATTTCTTCATCTAACGGTTACAATCACAAGCCAACACAGCCGTACTGAATACGTCCATCACATACCACACTTCAACTAAGAATGTGTCAGACTGCGCAGAGGAAAATAATGTGCCACAACAAGACCAAAGACTAACTGTAACATAACTCTCTCTCTCTCTCTCTCTCTCTCTCTCTCTCTCTCTCTCTCTCTCTCTCTCTGGCGTGCACGTCGATAACTTACAAAAATCAAAATGACATGTCCACGATAACAATGAATAATGAGCATTGTAGCATTGTACTCGCTCTTCTAGCATGCTGCTGATTTAAGTAATGCCGTACAGCTACCACTGTAAGCGAGAGAGAAGTACATAATGGTTACATTTAAGTATATTATCAGGTAGGTATCTGAATGCCTCTGGGGGAATGGCTGCCCTCAAGTTCCTCCTCAAGATTCGAAAGCAGTGAAGGGACGCTAGGTTCTGAAGCCAAGCCGACGTTATAGCTCACCCCAAAGGTGACGTGTGGACTACGTGGTGGGCAGTCCTTTTCAGATATATTAATGTCCACAAACTATCGCGTCACATGCGCTGCTTTACGACAAGATGCACTCCTATGGTGGTACAGTCATCGCGCGCGAACCGTTATTGTGCTGGACTATGCAGTAAAATGGGTTTATATCTTCCGCATTTAGCGCTAAGCTCAATACGTGGACAAAGCCCTAAACACCAAAACCATGTGCATGCCGAAAATACTTCTTCCGCCCTTCAGTCCTGGCTCTACGCATGATGGCAAGTGACGTTCTCCACGCATTCGCCAGACAGAAATCCTTCCAACTGCCATAGGATACAGCGTGTTTCATCACTCGAAATCGCTCGTTTCCAGTCATCCACTGTCCAGTGGTGCCGATTGTTAGACCTCCTCACTCTCGCTCAGTATTAACTATAAATACACATAAAAAAGGCTCCTGAAGATAGAGGTTGACTTCGAATATTTTATCACAGACAAAGTCCCTTTGGCGGTTCAGAGATGTTACTAAACTCGCCCGAAGATGTACACAACCGTGAATGAGCAGCGCCTATTAGACGCATGGGTTCCAACAGCCGATCAGTTCCAATCATTCCACCAAGAACGAGGTACACGGCCAGTGTTGTCTGTGTTTCAACTAAGCCTAGACGGTCAATAAAGCGGTTCGATCTCGTCCGCATTGTTACTTTGTGCCAGTAAGGGCTCTCAACAAGGAAGTGTCCAGGCGCCTCGGAGTGAACCAAAGTGATGTTGCTCGTACGTGGAGGAGATAGACAGAGACAGCAACTGTCGATGACATGTCTCGCTGAGGCCACCAAGGGCTAGTAATGATGTGGATGACCGCTACCTATGGATTATGGCTCGGAGGCACCCTGACAGCAACGCCACCACGTTGAATAAAGCATTTCTTGCAGCCACAGGACTCAAACTGTGAGCAGTAGGCTGCGTGATGCGGAACTTCTCTCCCGACGTCCATGGCGAAGTTCGTCTTTGCAACCACGACACCATGCAGCGCGGTACAAATGGGCCCAACAACGTGCCGAATGGCCAACTCAGGTTTGGCATCACGTTCTCTTCACCGATGACTGTCGCATATGCCTTGAACCAGACAATCGTGGTGTTTGGAGGCAACCTGGTCAGGCTGAACGCCTTAGACACACTGTCCAGCGAGTGCAGCAAATTGGAGGTTCCCTGCTGTTTTGGGGTGGCATTATGTGGGGCAGACGTACACAGCTCATGGTCATGAAAGGCGCCGTATCGGCTGTAAGGTACGTGAATGCCATCCTCTGAACGACAGTGCAACCATATCGGTGAGACATTCGTCTTCATGGACAACAAATCGTGCCCCCATCGTGCACATCTTGAGAATGACTTCCTTCAGGATAACGACATCGCTCGACTAGAGTGGTCAGCATGTTCTCCAGACATGAACCCTATCGGATATGACTGGGATAGATTGGAAAGGGCTGTTTATGGACGACATGACCCACGAATCTATCTATTTTATAAACACTGGTAACAGAGCCAAATAAAATTTTACACACACAGCCTAAAGGTCTAATATAATAAACAAATTAAGACGGAAATCCAACAAATCCTCAAATCAAAACACCAGAGATGTTGATTTTATTGAACAACAAACGAAAACCAATAACGCCTGTGGGCCTGGTTTTTCAAGTAATAGCAATTACAATCAATGATGCCTGAAAGGCTAATTGAAGAAATGCAACTAAAAACTCAATAATTAACTAGTACTTTAAAAGTTAACTTCGAAACAGGCCTGAAGGGCTATCTTGAACACTCGTTAGGTGCCAACAAGGTATTTGACTGAATAATAAACAAGACACTTCAAACAGAAGCAAAATGTTAAACAAAGAAATCACAGCAATAGCTAGACTTTAAAATTTCCACCTGTATAAATCTTTCTCAAATCTCATAGAAGAATGTTGTTCGAATGACGAACATAGTGTCAAGATATTCTGGCGTTAGTTTAATATTAAGATGGCTGCTGGTGTTATTTAAGACCATGGACTTATTTCACTCGAAAATATGTGAGTGGTGTATGGAGGAAATTGTGGCCCTATGCTGAGTCTGTGCTAGCAGATGAAATGATCTCAGCGTTGAATCGATAGAAACTGCGTACATAGCACAGCAAATTGTATTCACTGATGTTGATGAAGAGAATGTCTGTAACGTCTTAAATTATAATTACGAGGATCTGAGCAACGTAGATATGCATGTAAGGAAATCCGTTACGAAAAGTGAAGATACAGCAAAATCAGGTTCTTCCGATGTAGATCATCCGTAAGCTATTTAGTTTGTAGATGGACTTAATAAAAATGATACTGTACGCCAATTAGGTTCCTTTCAGAGTATACTGATGCAATAGATCCATAGTTATCAATCATATACAACTGTTCGCTTGACGAAGGATCCGTACCCAAAGACTGGAAAGTTGATCAGGTCACACCAATATTCAAGAAAGGCAGTAGGAGTTATCCACAAAATTACAGGCCCATATCATTGACGTCGATATTCAGCAGGATTCTGGAATATATATTGTGTTGGAACATTATGAATTACCTCGAAGAAAACGATCTATTGACACACAGTCAAGAAGGATTTAGAATACATCGTTCTTGAGAAACACAACTAGCTCTTCATTCGCATGACGTGTTGAGTGCTATTGACAAGGGATTTCAGATTGATTCATTATTTCTGGTTTTTCGGAAGGCTTTTGACACTGTACCACACAACACGCTTGTAGTGAGATTGAGTGTTTATGGAATATCGTCTCATTAATGTGATCGGATTCGCGATTACCTGTCAGAGAGGTTACAGTTCGTAGTAATTGACGGAAAGTCATCGAGTAAAACAGAAGTGATTTCTGACGTCCCCCAAGGTAGTGTTATAGGCCCTTTGCTGTTCCTTATCTATATAAACGATTTGGGATACAATCTGAGCAGCTGTTTAGGTTTTTTGCAGATGACGCTGCCGTTCATCGACTAATAAAATCATCAGAATATCAAAACGATTTAGAAAAGATGTCTGTATGGTGCGAAAATTGGCATTTGACCCTAAATGACGAACCGTGTGAGGTCATCCACATGAGTTTTAAAAGGAATCCGTTAAACTTCGGTTACACGATAAATCAGTCAAATCTAAAGGCCGTAAATGCGACTAAATACGTAGGAATTAAGAATAACTTAAATTGGAAGGTACACATAGAAAATGTCGTTGGGAAGGCTATCTAAGGACTGCGTTTTATAGGCAGGACACTTAGAAAATGTAACAGGTCCACTAAGGGGACTGCCTGCTCTACGTTTGTCCGTCCTCTTTTAGAATACTCAAATGGTTCAAATGGCTCTGAGCACTATGGGACTTAACAGCTGTGGTCATCAGTCCCCTAGATCTTAGAACTACTTAAACCTAACTAACCTAAGGACATCACACACATCCATGCCCGAGGCAGGATTCGAACCTGCGACCGTAGCAGTCGCGCGGTTCCGGACTGAGCGCCTAGAACCGCTAGACCACCGCGGCCGGCTTTTTAGAATACTGCTGCGCGGTGTGGGATCCTTATCAGATAGGATTGACGCAGCACATCAAAACTGTTCAGGGAAGGGCAGCACATTTTGTATTATCGCAGAATAGGGGACAGAGCGTCACTGATGTGATACAGGATATGGGGTGGACATGATTATAACAAAGGCGTTTTTCGTTGCGGCGGAATCTTATATTGAAATTCCAATGACCAACTTTCTCCTCCAAAGGCAAAAATATTTTGTTGAGACGGACCTACATAGGGAGAAACGATCACCATGATGAAATAAGGGAAATCAGAGCTCGTACGGAAAGATGTAGGTAATCGTTCATTCCGCGCGCTATACGAGGTTGGAATAATAGAGAATTGCGAAGGTGGTTCGATGAACCCTCTGCCAGGGACTTAAATGTGCTTTGCTGAGTATTCATGTTGTTGTTGTTGCGGTCTTCAGTCATGAGACTGGTTTGATGCAGCTCTCCATGCCACTCTATCCTGTGCAAGGTTCTTCATCTCCCAGTACCTACTGCAGCCTACATCCTTCTGAATCTGCTTAGTGTACTCATCTCTTGGTCTCCCTCTGCGATTTTTACCCTCCACCCTGCCCTCCAGTGCTAAATTAGTGATCTCTTGATGCCTCAGAACATGTCATACCAACCGATCCCTTCTTCTAGTCAGGTTGTGCCACAAACTCCTTTTCTCTCCAATTCTATTCAATACATCCTCATTAGTTATGTTATCTACCCATCTAATCTTCAGCAGTCTTCTGTAGCACCACATTTCGAAAGCTTCTATTCTCTTCTTGTCCAAACTATTTATCGTCCACATTTCGCTTCCATACATGGCCACACTCCATACAAATTCTTTCAGAAACAACTTCCTGACGCTTAAATCTATAATCGATGATAACAAATTTCTCTTCTTCAGAAACGCTTTCCTCGCCATTGCCTGTCTACATTTTATATCCTCTGTACTTCGACCATCATCAGTTATTTTGCTCCCCAAATAGCAAAACTCCTTTACTACTTTAAGTGTCTCATTTCCTAATCTAATTCCCTCAGCATCACCCGACTTAATTCGACTACATTCCATTATCCTCGTTTTGCTTTTGTTGATGTTCATCTTATACCCTCCTTTCAAGACACTGTCCATTCCGTTCAACTGCTCTTCCAAGTCCTTTGCTGTCTCTGACAGTATTCATGTAGACGTAGATATAGACGTAGATGTTGATGCAGATGTTTCAGTGTTAATCACTACGGCGATCAATGTATTTGTTTTGAAATAAATGCATTTCAAAAAGTTCATAATGATAATTTTTGGTAAAATAACTAAGAAACTCTGCTATTTTAAACTTAAGATATGTGTAAATGAGAACCAAGCCCATCATTGTGCATATAGAGAAAATGAGAACCTAACCCCTCATTATGCGTATAGAATGACTCTCGAATTGCGCGGTTTTGGTATGTGTTGCAAATCCGCAGAACGTAACTATCGCGCTGAACAAGATTTTCTCATATTTTACAGTCTCCTTTGAAGCACGTGAGATCCTTTAACTATGAAGAGTGCTTGATCCCGGTAGTATATGAGCTCACTTAAGTGGACAGATCAGCCAGAGAATTGCGACTCTCCGCACAGGATAGAGGGTGGGGGGGGGGTCCTATGTTAGGGAGGAGGGACAGCCACTCACGCGTGACGTATTGACTCTGTTGGTCCACTAGGGTGCAGCGACATCTCAGCGCGTTCCCGCGCCGCACGCGAACAACGCGTGGAACTTTCCATCTGGCCACCGTGGCCGCTGCTGCGACCGCGCGCCAGGTGGCCCTTCCCGGAATGCTGTTACCGCACGGCGAGCAAATACCGCATGTATACCGTGGCAGCCCTGCGGACGGCCTGTCCACTCCGCAATAACGGTGTTTGCGCGACCCGGCAGCGACAAAGGGAAGCGCCGCGCGCCGAGTGCGGTTTGCACAGAAAACCTTATCCATTTTGAACGCCGCCGGCCGCTGTAGTCCATTAACCGTCGGCAGGAATGCATCCCGCCACTCTCGGAGGCGCGGCCCGCCTCTGTAATCCCATCTGTCCGGCTAAGTGCCGCAAATATAATCCCGTATGCCACCTAATCCCTGCCATGGCGAGTCGGCACAAGTGCGAACGCTCCGCGCCGATTCCTGATGCGCTTAGAAAGCATTATCGTCGCGAGAACACATGATAACTGTAAACTCAGTGTAAACAACAGCGTGTTACTGATTTTCGTTTATTTCTGTGACGTCATGCGAGGAAGACCTGGCAGTATCAACAGAAGAAAAACTAGGTATAGAACAAGGGTGTATATCCCAGTTAAATGAGGTGCTTCTGGCGGAATTTAATTGGAAAGTAAGGTACTAACAGTAGTGGATGACTTTTGGCACTTATCCAGCAAAACAATTGATGATGGAGGAAGTAGTAAGGATATAAAATGGAGACCGGCAATGTAAAGTAAAGCGTTTCTCAAAATGAGGAGTTTCTTAACGTCTAGTATAAACTGAGATGTTATTAAGTCCTCTCTGATGGTACATCTCTGGAGAGTAAATTTTGTAGTGTGATTACACAATTTTAGTGCAAAATGGAATAATTTGCAAGAAGCCGCGGTGAAGCATTGCATCAAGCTACCGCTGAGCAGTAAGCGTCAGGTTACATACACTAAAAAGGGTCCGAAGACGAGCTTATCTATCAGTGGAAAATGGGCAGCGGTATTTGATGGTGCGTGCAGGATGGAGTCACCACACGAGGGAGGGACAAAATGGTTCAAATGGCTCTGAGCACTATGGGACTTAACTTCTAAGGTCATCAGTCCCCTAGAACTTAGAACTATTTAAACCTAACTAACCTAAGGACATCACACACATCCATGCCCGAGGCAGGATTGGAACCTGCGACCGTAGCGGTCACGTGGTTCCAGACTGTAGCGCCTAGAACCGCACGGCCACCCGGCCGGCGAGGGAAGGACACTCGTCCTGATTGCAAACTAGAAAAATTCCAGCACTGGTGGTATAAATTTGAGAACAGCTTTTTTTATTCCATATCCATTTTAGTCACACAGTGCTCATCTTCTGTGCTAAAATGAAACAAAAACACGCAAAGTCAAAGCTAAGCGATCAATGCACAATCATACGAGGATTGCAACTTTAGTAGTGGCAACTATTAATTTACAGCTCGTACAAAATAGATACGTGTTTCAAAGTTTTACTAACCTTCAAAGTATTCACCAACATTGTGTATAACCCGTTGCCAGAGCTGTGTTAGTCAAGGATACTCTTAGCAGTGCCAGTTGTTTTGACAGTTCGATCGGCGCGGTCTAATGCCCGAAGAATTTGTAGCAGTTCTGAAGCGAATGCCATGAAGTGTTCCCATCAGTTTAGAAATCTAATTGAACTTACGAGGGCTTAAGTCAGCGGAGTGCAGTAGGTGGTACAGCACTTAGCAGCCCCATCAGCCAAACACATCAGTAACAGCTTGCACTGTACGTGCTTGAATACTGTCCTGCAAAATGATGGTCAGGTCCTGCAGAAAGTGTCATCACGTCTGTCTCTAAGCTGGACGTCGGTTGTGTTCCAAAAATGAACAGCATAGAGATATTTTGTACGAGCTGTAAATAAATAGTTGCCACTATTACAGTTCCAACCCTTGTATGTGCCCGTCTGCAATGGAGAACATTAACTTTTACAAGGTAAAATACATCCCCAGACTAAATCCAGTGGACTCAAATAATCATGCGAGCAATGTAACTTCAAATGTAGGTTGGGATAGTGAAGTACATGCCAACTAGCAAGTAAGATTCAAACGGACGCAGCTGCTTACAAACACAGGGTGTACATAAAGTCCGAGGACACTTTCAATTATTTGTTGCAAAAGAACGAAACATTGTACAGATGTCATACATAGTGCATTTTGAAGAAAAACTGTGAAAGCTTTTTTTTTTTACCAACAATCGATATGCGAATCATGAGTGACCCGGCAGACTCCATATGAATGTCTCTCATGCGCGCCCCACATTCACTTCACTCACACTGGGACGACCATTTCTCTTTGCCGGGCACCAGCAACGCGTCGTAACGAATTTGTTGTGCCAGTTGTAAATGGCCTAACTTGTTGGCGGCTTCTTACCGTACTTGGTTCTAAACATCCTTCGAACAGCTGCAGCAGACTTTATGTCGAACTCCAGCACACAGAAAGCTCGCTCCGCACCTGAACTAGCCATTTTTTGCGACTAGTTCTGACTATCAGCAAATTACCAAGCTACGCTGTGGCGGTATACGTGAAAAAAACAAAAAAAACCTTTCAGGGTTGCTCTTCAGAATGACATATGCATGATATCTGTACAATGTTTGGTTCTTGTGCAATAAATAATTGAAAGCGTTCCCGGACTTCATGTACACCCTCTAAGAATACAGCTATGCTCCATGCATGTTTGCGGTGGACACCATCAGTGCCATCTGTATTGAAAACATTTACAAAGCATAGCGTTTGTCTGTATAGTACAAGACATTAGATGGTGCAGCGGTTTAGACTATATGAAATACAGAACTATAAAATTAAAAACACAGTGCTATGAAAACATAGTTTAAGTTAATGTGCAAGCTACTAGCGCTGACTGGGTCTTTGAATGGAATTACAAACAATTTTCGAGTTCCTTATGTACTAACAGCATTGTCTTTTCTAGAAATATATGCTAATCCACCATCATATCATCAATAAAACTGTAGCAGACATTGAAAGTGCATATATTTCGTGTTAAAGTATCTCGACCACTAGGATCTGAAAACCAAATCAGGATCATACAATTATGCCCCCTGATGTGCCAAATCCAAGTAAACCTATTTCAATGTCAGTTTATAAATTAATTAAGGGATAGTGTAGAGAAATTACAACTGCAAGGCTTTTTAGTCTTTCCTTAAACCAGTATTTATACTACGGACCAAATGCTTCAAAGATATTACTTGCAGATGCTGACCACTAGATGCATTGATACAGTGTGCTTTACTTGGTGTTCATGTTATCTTTTATACTAACAGATGCACATTATCAAAAATAAAATAACATTTGATGCTGCGAATCATTAGGAATACAATGAGGATCAACTAAGCAAAAGAAATGTATACAGATATACTGTATGGAAAAGTCCTCATATTGTGAGAATCTATCGTGGCACTATATAAGTACTCACACACATGTCTGGTAACATCTAGTTAGAAGACTGCTGTACATTTCATTTTTCAACTTGGGAAGTCAGGCAGCCAATGAAGAACTCCCAAAAATTGGTGCTCATCGTCTTATTGTTGAGGGGGTCACTGTCGGGCGATTTTTGATTCACATTGTCTCCATGTCTACGAGGACATAGAAATGTCTGCCCTTTACCCCTCCATGTAACAGCTTAAGCTGCCGACGTTAAATCTGGTGGACCATGCCCACGACAATAAACGCGCTGCGAAATTAGACTCTTCCCTTTTACCTTTTTTGACTGATACCACGTGTTCACGATACCTCATTTGTAGCTTTCTTCCAGTTTGTCCTTTTAGATAGCATTACATCCAGCACACCGCAACTTACAGGCTCCTGATTCCCGTAAATAATCCTATTTTCTGTTGCAAAGTAAATCACTGCATCCAGTCTCTCAAAAATAGAAGCTATTCTCGTGCTAATAGTCCCGTAATATGGCTACGTAGCATATTTATTAGACTGTCCTGCATTACTTTCGAAATACCTATTTTTTCATATTTCTTAGCAGTTGTGAGTTATAAGGTGCGGGGTTTTACTGTAATAAGTGCACACCGGCTCCATGCAAACAGTAGTGGATTTTTAGACAGAGGCGGAGGATTTTTAGACAGTGATTCTCCAGCAGAAGGAGGTCTTTACTCATTGGTCTGAAGATGACCACAGTAGTGATCGAAACCGGTCACCGTAATAAATAAATTGTGATCAAGACTGTTTTTGATAGTAAATATTTGTAACACTTCGTTCACTGTTCAGTCCCACAATGTATTCAAAAGTAATGCGTCAAAATTGTTTGAAAAATTCTTGCATTCTATTTGTAAATGTGACACGGTGTTTCCTTTTTTTGTCTGCAGGAGATGAAAGTTAACTGGGCCACCTCTCCTGGGACACAGCCGAAGCAGGACACGAGCAGTGAGTACCAATCTACACTAACCGTCACTACTCCTGTAGTTAATTGTAGTGGTTCTTCGTTTGTGTTCGGCTGTAGACGGCTAACCGACTAACACTGCAGCTGCTGTTCGATACAGTTCTCTGTGTCGGCCTACCCATGAAATTCTTACTCCTTCACCTATGAGAATTAATCTATTTCCAGAATGGCTTTGACTCAAGCCGAATTTCTTGTACCAAGAGGCGTTATACGGTCGTTACAACAGCATCGTATATTTAAAGCTAAGTATCTAAAACTGATGTAGTGAAACATCTCAAACGTAAGGTAGACACCATCTTGCGAATTGTAAACCACTGAGTTAGGAAGGTGCTGAGGCTGAACGAATCTAGCATGTGCTACATCTTTCTCTTACCACTTCTTTCAGGTATCTGGTTACTTCTTCATCAAGCTTGCATGAGCTCACTAAGAGTAGCTTAAGCAGACCATAAACTCGGTGTGACGTTAATCAATGAAACTAACAATTGAAAACAGGGCGCTTGGATATTTGGAAATCTATTTTGCGATCTTTGCGAGAGGTAGCGCCACGAGAGAACAATAATAGAGACGCACACGTAAAGTTCACGTGCTGTTTCTACGATTATTGGACGCAATGCGGTTGTTACTTGTATTTAATACATTATTGTACTGCAGTTTATAGGAGATCCTTCAAGTAAAATAAATAATGATAGAATTTTCCGTTCACATATTCTAAGTATGACAGATTTCTGCAGAAACTGAATATTAGAAATCCTGCTGTCATATACAGTATCCTCTATGGAAACTGACCCACAGCGTTTTCATATTTGCAGCACGTTGTACTAAGGCCAAAATGTTATGCCAAATTACATTCTACCAGTGTCATCACTTATTATCACCGACATACTCAAACAAATTTCAGTATCAAAATCTTAAACATGGCTGCAAATCAGCGACTGTATACCTCTGAAGAGGTTGAAAGAAATCAGTCAACCGTTTGCAAAGCAAAGGTGTATTAACCGTGACTTAGGTTTCGATATTTCTAAATATATCCTCTTCGGAAGGAGTGAGCCTTATTACGTGTACCACAATGCAACGCAACAAGGCCCAATCCTCCTGAAGAAGATATTTTCTGAAATATCGAAACGTAGGTCTAGGGCTAATAAACCTTTTTTTTTTTTAAATCTCAGTATTTTAAAATTTTATTTTTAATATCACAATTAAGTGTACACCTTTAAGTTTTGCCAAATGTGATGTATTCTGTTAGAAATATAGGTTATACTATGTTTCCTCAACGTAACTATCAGTAAGATGACGGATTCAGTGGGATTTAAGGAAATATGAACGGGATACAAGGAGGAGCTAGTAGTCCATTCACTCATCTCTAAACGGAATGCACCTGTTCGAGAAGAAAAATTCTTGTAATAATGAGTGCTTATTCTTAATTACATGAATTTGGGTTCACTAAACATAATTTTAGGCAAATATATAAGTGTCTAAAATCTGAATCACGTATTAGATATTTAAAAAAAAAAGTAGTTTTACGCTGGTGGCATATCATTGTCACTTACAATGTAATTCGATATACACGAGGGTTGCACAGAAAGTAATGTACCGCAGTTTTTTTCCCAGCCAGAAACAATGCTACGAATGCGAAACGTTACGTATGTAGTACTTAAAGACTCATGAATGAACGCGCCAAGTTTCCGTCACTTCCGACAGATAGCGCAGCTGCAGGACAGATTCAAAATGGGGTCTGTAGGTGATGTACGCTACGAGCAACCTGCCGTCGTTGAATTTCTCTCTGCAGAGAACGAAACTGCCGGGAATATTCACAAACGCTTGTGCAAAGTCTATGGAGCTTCTGCTGTCGACAGAACAGTTAGTCGCTGGGCACGGAGGGTGAGGTCATTAGAAGGCGGTTCGGCGGAGATCCACGATTTGCAGCGGTCAGGGAGACCATACAAGTTATCACACCTGACATTTTGCAGCGAGTTTATGTTGTCATCCACGAAGATGGACGCCTTACGACCGGGCAGCTACCGCTGCATATGTCAATCAGCAAAGGAACACACAGTGAAGCACTGGCTCCGTCACCAGGACAAAGATACAGGCCCTTGCTTCACGCTGGACGAAGGCCATAGAACGGAATGGAAACTACGTGGAAAAATAGGGTACGTAGATAAAACACCATTCGTTGGTGTGTGTAATTCTCATTATGTTCAATAAAGAACTGTTGAAGAAAAAATGCGGAAGATTTCTTTCTGGGCGACTTTCGTAATTAGAATTGAACTTTATAATACATCAATCTTTCCATGAGTACGTCTCAAGGATTTCCAGAAAGAACCTACCATTCCGCAGCAGAGTATGCGTTGCTCTTTAACTTCCTGAAAGATTAAAACTGTGAGACGAAGAATGTACAGCAGAGGGAATGTAGGAGAGAGGCATGGCCTGAATTGAACCTTCGACGGCACACAGCTTTAAACACCCACGAAGTTTCTCAAAAGTTTTGTTTCTATGCACTTCAGATACTAGTTCAAAAGTAGTCAGATTGCGTTCTTCTATCCATGGTAATGTTATCATGCTCAGTATGCGAGCGGAAATGTCTCGTGTCCAGCGTCAGGCTGGCATTTGTGACATATATTCCCCTCCAACCCCATCTGGCTTCTGGGTAACGACCCTCACGAACAGAGACGTGCAGGTGCGTGGCCCACCCGAGAGGTCGGCACGCAGTTGCGGTGTGACAGAGAGGGCGCCAATATACTTCGCGCACCTTGGTGGAGGTTGCCGAAGATGACCACTGCTGCCACATTTAATGACACATGTAAGATAGCGCAGTCCGTGGCCGCACTGGACGTCATATGCTTGCGCACACTTATATAATGGGTGCGAAAATGCAGCGTGCACATGCGTGATGCACTTTCCTTTGGGGCGATAATTAATCACTTGAAGGGTATTCTTTAGAATTTGAATCTCCGCTGTGCCCGTATGAGATTTGGTTAGATGAGGTGTGATCCCCTTCCCTTCCCTTCACTTGATGTTTACTCTAGCTGGATGTAAAAATTAATTATATTTTGTTTGTTGTATACATTGATTAAAACCCTTACATTAAAAAAAACACTTTTATTAATAAGGTGTCGTAAACAGTATATTTGACATAAAATTAAAAAGAGTTTATTTCAAACATGGCAACCATGAGTACTATGCCAACGGACAGACACACAGACAGTCACAAAGGCTTCACGAAACTAGTACTAACGGTTTTGACAGTCTCTAAAAAATGCATTTTATTTTTTGGTATGCAATACACATTAAATATCGTTGATATTTTACTTACTTCTCAGATTGAGGACAACATTGTTTGTGCCTCCTTTTAAACTATAAGATTATGAAAGTTTCAATCTCTTGATCCATATGATCGCTAAGATAATTCTTTACGGTGAGCTTCAGATTAGCTTTCTTCCACAAACGATAAATTTCTTGCTGTCACGTGTGTTTCGACTTGACAGCTTGTCACTTAAGGCAAGTACTGTAAAATTTTTGATACAAATTCATACTGAACACAATAACATAGGCTCCATATGTGTTGCGGAATATCGCACTCGACTCACTGACTGACACGCAGTGATTTTCGATCGGTGCAGCACAGAACTCTCCGAATTAAATCTGACACTGTAGGCACATGTTACAAATGGGGGAATCACTAGCATGCAAGTATTGAGTTCAGTTGAGAGAGACCATAAAGATTGATGGGCACTTTAGTGCTTTCTGTGTTCGGAACTAATCATCTCCATTATGATAATGTATATTCTCTGAATTAATAGGTTGACGTGAGATTTTCAGTGTCATCTCCCCCCTTTTTAAATGAGATTTTATGAGATTTTTTCCGGTTTGCCTCCCCCGTTCCATTTTCTGCAAACGCTATTAACAGATGTCTCCTTACCACTACACCTCGCGATGCCCTCCTCTTTCCGTATATCAGCTCATTTGCTCGATTTCCTCACGACTGCCTAATTTTTTTGCTGAACGTAAATCAAGTTGACAATTTAAGTCAGTTTCAACGTCGTTCAGTGTAAAAAGTAAATCTCATACCAATGTCAGTAGTATTTTCGTGAGCTATTGATTTATGCAAATCTTAAATCGATGACTTTCAGTGACATTCAGTAATCTATTATTACTTTAACTTTTGTTATACTTAATCATTCTGTGTTGCTGTGATGAAACTTGATAAATCTGTGTGTACAACATACACTTTGACCATAGAAAACACGGAAAATAGACAAGAAAATTATAATTTCAAGTGCATTCCAACGCTTGATGGCCCCATTAGTCCTGCTACGTTGTGATGAAGCTGTAGCGACTTCATTCTTCCTAAGACGCATGGCAGAACCTCCCGCCTGTTGCCTCGCAGACAGTGAGTGCGTGCCATGTAAGGAATCTGACGGCCCCGTGCTTCCGCACCGCATGCAAAGCAAGAGACAGGAGCGAACGCTCTTAATGAGGGTCCGCCACGCGGATCCTGTGCTCTACTCACCATTTCGCACTGCAACTGAGTATCGGATTTGTACTACGATGAAAATAATTTTTGTAATTCATTGGTGAGAACCGTAGCAGCTTTCTCGTACACAACATGCCACATGCTCATACGTTCAACAAACGTGCGCACTCAAACGGCGCCCTGTGCAGCCTTGTTTCGCCTCGTCCCTATCATCCCTTGGAGCCCACATTGTCTTGTAAGACAACAGGCAGTGGGCAACAGGCAACAAAGCAAGTAGGGAAGAGTATAATGAGTAAGAATGAAGAACGAAATTTTTTCACCAGACTGTGTACAAAATTTTGATTTTTTTAAGTTACTGGTATAAGACATTGCCCATTCTCAAGTGTGTCTGAAAACATAGCAACACACCGTAGCAAAAGACAGCTAAGTATGTATTATGAATTAATTGTACGTGCCATTACACAAAGAAAATATGTAACTCTATTAACGTATGTGAATACATACTAAAATGTTTCTGCGATCTAAAAATCTTGACCTGTGGGGTGAGAGCGTTAGGGGTGTGGAAAGTGTGGGGTTCTTTTTTACGAAAATGCTTTCCAGTTTAAAATTAATCCTTTCGCTGCTGTGGACGTGTATACACGGCCTGCTACGTCGTTCCCCATGTGTTGTGGACATGTATACAAGCGCCGATTGGAGTTTCCTACCGTGCTGTAGAAATCTGAATGCGTCCTGAGCTGCCGATCTCTCACTACTGCGAACGGGTTACTTCCATATATCGACGAATCAGGTATTTCCTATCCAACGTATGTTCCTCATTGCATGCTATCAGTTCCAGAAAACCTCGATTCGATAATTCGAATTGTTTATAATATATATCGATTGTTACGAACACAAATCCGATATGCACTGAAGAGACAAAGAAACTGGTACACCAGTTTAATATCGTGTAGGACTCCCGCGAGCACGCAAGTTCCGCAACACGACGTGGCATAAAGTCGAAAAATGTCTGAAGTAGTGCTGGAGGGAATTGACACCATGAATCTTGCAGAGCTCTCCATAAATCGGTAAGAGTACGAGGGAGTGGAGATCTCTTCTCAACAGCACGTACCAAGGGATCCCAGATATTCTGGTGAGTTCGGTGGCCAGCGGAAACGTTTAAACTCAGAAGAGTGTTCTTAGAGCCACTCTGTAGCAATTCTGCATGTGTGGGGTTCAAATGATTCAAATGGCTCTGAGCACTATGGGACTTAACATCTGAGTCCCCTACAACTTAGAACTACTTAAACCTAACTTAACCTAAGGACATCACACACATCCATGCCCGAGGCAGGATTCGAACCTGCGACCGTACCGGTCGCGCGGTTCCAGACTGAAGCGCCTAAAACCGCTCGGCAACACCGGCCGGCATGTGTGGGGTGTCACACTGTCTTGCTGGAATTGTCCATGTTCGTTGTAATGCACAATTGACATGAATATATACAGGATGTCCGACAGGATGCTTGCGTGCGGATCATCTGACAGACTCGTTTCTACACGTGTCAGGGATCCGATATCACTCCAACTGCACACGTCTCACGCCAATACAGAACCTCCATCAGCTTGAACAGTCCTCTGCTGACATGCCGGGTCCAGGATTCATGGGATTGCTTCGATACCATACACCTCCCTCCGTTCGACACAATTTTAAACGAGACTAGTCCGACCAGGCAACATTTCTCCAGTCATCAACAGGTCCAATGTCAGAGTTGACGTGCAGAGGAGAGGCATAAAGCTTATGTAGTGCAGTCATCAAGGGTACACGAGTGGGCCCTCGGCACCGAAATCCCGTATCGATGACGTTTCGTTGAATGGCTCGCATGCTGACACTTGTTGATCGGCCCAACATTGAATTCTGCAGAAATTTTCGGGAGGCTTGGACTTCTGTCACGTGGAATGATTCTCTTCAGTCGTCGTTGGTCTCGTTCTTGCAGGATCCTTTCCAGCCGCAGCGATGCCCGAGATTTGACTTTTTACCGGATTTTTAAAGTTCACGGTACACTCATGAAATGTTACCACTTCATCGCTACGTCGGATATGGTGTGTCTCAACGCTCGTGCGCCCACTGTGACACCACGTTCATACTCACTTAAATCTTGATAACCAGCCATTGTAGCAGCAGCAACCGATCTAACGACCGCGCCAGAGATCTGCTGTCCTACATACGTTGCCGACCACAGTACCGCATTCTGCCTGTTTAGATATCTCTGTATTTGAATACGCATGCCTATACCAGTTTCTTTGGTGCTCCAGTGTAAGTCGCACTAACTCGAGACTAACTCGAGAAGGATGTCTGATTTCCCTTTCGAGATATCCTTCTGCCTTCATTCACTCCAGTATCTGAGATAAAATCAGCCATCCGCAAACTTTAGGCAATAACTTTCTACATTTGCCAAATTTTTACAATTTCGCACAATGTTTTAGTTAATACGATGCAGCACAGTAAATATGGCATATAACGAAAAGAAAATCAGTTCTGTAAAAGATAAAGACTGTAAGATCGGTAAGAATCAGATTTTTTCATATAATAGTTTTCTTTAATAATCTGATGTTAAGTATTTCATAGCAGCTGGCAATGCTGCATGGACGGGACTGGGTGCATCATGCCCTACCGTCCTTCGGATGTAAATCGCAATAACGCGAGTATTAAATAAGGTATCCTTCCGTTCTCAATTTTAAATAAAATTTCTGTGTTTATCTACATTTAATTTAGGGCAATGCATGAGCTAAAACCAGCCAGGAGGAAACTTTATGCAATGTCCTTGTACCTCTATGAACTGGTTAAAATTTCGTGCAACGTTTTACTTAATTTGATTCAGGGCAGTATGCCGGATTACGAAAATAAATTCCATTCTTCATCATACAAACATATTACACTGTAAGATATGCAAAAATCAAATTTTGTCACCTAATAGTTTTCCAAAAATCAGATGATAAGTATTTAACATTGGCCGAACACCGTCTCTCAGCATACCATTGGATGAGCAGTAAGCCATAACAAAAGCTGCTTCAGCACGGAATGCAACAAGCAGCCAGTACGTCTGTAGTAGCGAAGGGGTTAAGCTACCCACATGAAGCTTCTATTGATTTTTTCTCTAGCAGTAACATTATTTGTGTCGCAGGGTATGGAAATACCGAAGATTATTAAAAGTACAGTTTTGAATGCAATTTTATATATATATATATATATATATATATATATATATATATATATATATATATATAAAACTCTTAAAACATACATATACAAGTATATATACATATCCCACACATATATACATATTTTTATATAAAACTGCTCGCTCGAAAGATACTGGAATAGACATGCGTATTCAAATACAGAGATATGTAAACAGACAGAACACGGCTCTGCGGTCAGCAACGGCTATTCAAAACAACAAGTGTCTGACGCATTTGTTCGATCGGTTACTGTTGCTACGGTGGTAGATTATCAAGATTTAAGAGAATCTGAACGAGGCGTTATAGTCGGAGAACGAGCGACTGGGCACAGCATCTCCGAGATAGCGATGAAGTGGAAATTTTCCCGTACTAACATATCAGGGATCTCAGACATCGCTGGGGCTGGAAAAATATCCTGCAAGAACAGGATCAATGATGAATGAAGAGATTCGTTCAACGCGACTGAAATATACCCCTTCCGCAAATGCTGCAGACTTCAGTGCTGGGCCATCAACAAGTGTTAGCGTGTGAACCATTCAACGAAGTGTTATCGATATGGGCTTTCGAATCCGAAGGTCCACTCGTGTACCCTTGATGACTACATGACAAAAAGCTTTACGCCTCGCCTGGGCCCGTCAGCACCGACATTGGACTGTTGATGACTAAAGAGATGTCGCCTGGTAGAAGCGGTCTCGTTTAAAATTGTATAGAGTGGATGGACGTGTAGGAGTATGGAGACAACCTCATGAATCCGTGGACCCTGCACGTCAGCAAAGGACTGTTCAAGTTGGAGGAGGCTCTGTAATGGTGTGGGGCGTGTGCAGGTGGAGTGATGTGGGACCTCTGATACGTATAGATACGACTTTGAAGATGTCACGTAAGGAAGCACCCTGTCTTGATCAACTGCATCCATTCATGTCCATTGTGCATTCCGGTGGACTCCATCAGGACAATGCAACACCTCACACGTCCTGAACTGCTAGAGAGTGGCTTCAGGAACACTCTTCTGAGTTGAAACACTTCCGCTGGCCACCAAACTCCCCAGATATGAACTTTATTGAGCATATCTTGGATTCCTTCCAACGTACTGTTCAGAAGAGATCTCCACCACTTCGTACTTTTACGGATTTATGGGTAGCCCTACGAGTGTTCTGAAACGACTGCAGTGACACTATTGGTTAAACAGATCACATCACGGCTTGATGATGTGGTGGTTATTTTTCCGTTATCGGTTATATTTATTACGATACTTCAGAGTTGAATAACTCACCTCCCATTTTACGCAGAATTTCCAGTGGGTTAATAGTGCGAATTGAGATTGCTAACCTGAGGGAAACGTAAATCGACAGTCTGAAACTGTCGTGTCATTTCGAATGGCTGTCTTCACATCATAGGTGAAGTGAGGCGACTGCTACGTTAAAAGGCAGAGGTAAAAAAGTTCCCCCGCTGAGATTCGACCTTATCGGTTCCCAGGCAAAGGCTCTACAGCTGGACCACCACACCAGAAGAGATGCTGCCAACTGCATTCTCAAGACACCACTGCACTTTCGAGCTACGGTGGCTGTTCGGTAGGTGGCATGGGAATCGTTTTCGCAACTTCACTTTAGTTCTTCATTGTTCTACAATTTGTACGAAATGTTCATCAGTTATACACAAAAGCCTTCCTCATGAGTCAGTGAACCTATTAGCCAAAACAGGATCAGAACTCTTCCAGCGGTACCTGGGATTATCCTGCATATACAGACGAACGCCAACAAGCGACTTCAGTTTGTACACAGGATGATTCAGTTGCCCCTACCGATAGGTTATACACAACGCGCGACACTTTCAAACACCACATGCGATATTTTCATATTCCCCCGCTCACTACGCACAAACTATCAGCCCTACATAAAAATGAACGGAAATTTTTTGTAGGAATTTCAGTGTAGCTATACTTCGTACTGTGATAAATTTATGCTGGAGGCCATGATTTTCGAGGTAGTCAAGACGCGCTTGAACGTCATTTTGGAAATTTTTATTAAATAATTCAAAAACTACGCCCGCTAGCGAAACCGACACTTAAAATTTCCCACGAAAAGGCGCTCTTCATTTTTTTGTAGGCCTCGCAGTTTGAGCATAGCGAGCGAGAGATGAAAATCGTGCTCATCATCTTAGAAGGTACTTCAGCTTGCATAAAACCCGTAGGTAGGGGCAGGCGAATCGTACATGAAGAAGAGGTGTAGCTTCTTAAATACACTATTAGTTTCTTCGAAGGCAACAATGTGTACTACTGTGCTTTGGAAACGCCGCATGCGTGCAAGTGACAGTCGGCGCGCAGCAGGTAGCGCGCAGCCGCCGGCGTGCTTATTTCGGCGGATGCAGCTGATTTCCGGTGGGTGCCCGGAAGGCGCGGGTTATGTTTATGACGCGCCGGCCGCGACTGCCCATAATTGAAACGCCGTCCGAAAAGACCAGCCTGCGCAGCGGCCCGTTTGTCATCGGAGCGGCCGCGGGCAGCCGGCAACGGGCAGCGAGCAGCGCGAGCTGTGTGCCTGCCGTATACATACATATACATAAACGCGGCGCCCGGGGGTACACAGCGCACAGTGCGCGTTAATTAGCCCCGGCGACTGCCCGGCTGCCCTTTCGTCGCTGTGGCCCGCACGCTCGCGCAGGGTCACCAGGGTCAAACGGGGACCGCAGTCGGTGCTCGTAATCGTCCCACAATTACCGTCTCTCTCGTTTCACGGCCAATCCGTCCTTTAATGTCGGCGTCACTCAGCCCCTGGAGATCAGGCACACTTTTTTGTTGTTGCTGTTTTCGTTTTGTTTTTCCTGCCTATGTTGTTCCAATTCGAAATAGCCAGCATCGCATTACCACTTTACAGGACAGCATGATATACACAGGGAGCTCAGTCGCCTTCGTTGTGAAACGAACCGTGCAGTCTAGCGATTGAAACTGACTCCCGCATACGTAGGACGCTTTGCTGATCTTGTGCTTTTTTCCGAACATGCTGTAATTTTTGATTCCTGTAAATAACACTGTCGTCGTATTCACTCCGAGGACAGGTCTAGTGCAGCTCTCCAACCTCGTCTGCCGTATACCAGCCTCTGCATCTCTTCATAACTACGTCAACTAACATTCATTTGATCCTGAATGGCCGGCCGAAGTGGCCGTGCGGTTAAAGGCGCTGCAGTCTGGAACCGCAAGACCGCTACGGTCGCAGGTTCGAATCCTGCCTCGGGCATGGATGTTTGTGATGTCCTTAGGTTAGTTAGGTTTAACTAGTTCTAAGTTCTAGGGGACTAATGACCTCAGCAGTTGAGTCCCATAGTGCTCAGAGCCATTTGAACCATTTGATCCTGAATGAAGTTTTCACTCTGCAGCGGAGTTTGCGCTGATACGAAACTTGCTGGCAGATTAAAACTGTGTGCCGGACCGAGACTCGAACTCGGGACCTTTGCCTTTCGCGGGCAAGTGCTCTACCAACTGAGCAACCCAAGCACGACTCACGACCCGTCCTCACAGCTTTAATTCCGCCAGTACCTCGTCTCCTACCTTCCAAACTTCGCAGAAGCTCTCCTGCATACCTTGCAGAACTAGCACTCCTGGAAGAAAGGATGTTGCGGAGACATGGCTTAGCCAAAGCCTGCGGGATATTTCCAGAATGAGTACTTGCCCGCGAACGGCAAAGGTCCCGAGTTCAAATCTCGGTCCGGCACACAGTTTTAATCTGCCAGCAAGTTTCACATCAGTGCACACTCCGCTGCAGAGTGAAAATTTCATTCTGTGAATATTCCGCAGGCTGTGGCTAGGCCATGTCTCCGCAATATCCTTTCTTCCAGGAGTGCTAGTTCTACAAGGTATGCAGGAGAGCTTCTGCGAAGTTTGGAAGATAGAGGAGTCGAGGTACTGGCGGAATTAAAGCTGGGAGGACGCGTCGTGAGTCGTGCTTGGGTAGGTCAGTTGGTAGAGCACTTGCCCGCGAAATGCAAAGGTCCCGAGTTCGAGTCTCGGTCCGGCACACAGTTTTAATCTGCCAGCAAGTTTCATTCATTTGATCCTGCTTACTGAAAGCCAAATGTTTTCCTCCCTCTATAACTTTTCCCCGTACACTATCTTCCGTTACTAAACTGACGACTCCCCGATGTGCCAGTCCTGTCCTAGCAAACGTTTCCTTATTTTAGTGAAGTACTCGTGATTCCACAAAAATGTTTTCCCCCGTTTCCATTTCGTACCTCCTCACTAGCTATCCGAACTACACACTTAAGTTTCAACATTGTTCTGTAGCATCTCGTTTCAAACGCTTTCATCCTCTTTTTGTCTAAACTGTTTATCGGCCGTATTCTAGTTCCGTGGAAAGCTACACTCCATACAAATACTTCCAGAAGCAACATCCCAATAATTAAATCTCCTTTTATTTTGCAATGTGTGTGTTAAACGATGTCCTTATACAGTGTCCTTCAGACATGCGTGCACGTCCCGACTCTTAGAACTTTATCCTTTCGTTGGTTATTCGTTCTCTTGCTCACCTCCCACTTGGCAGTCCCGTCCCGGAGATGCGAATGGGGGAGTATTCCGGAACCTTTTGCCAATGGAGAGATCATCATGTTACTTTTTCAGTCATAGATCACATGTCCTGCTGATACATGATATGTGTCCTAAAGGCAGTGGTTTCCATTGCCTTCTGCATCCTCATGCCGTTGAACATTGCTGATTCTTCCGCCGTTAGGGACATTTTACCACCCCAAACACAAGAGAGTGCCCTGAAGCTCATCCACCATCTTCGACAAGGCAGTAGGCAGAATTAGGGTGACTTCTTATGGCGGAAGTCTTCCGCCGCCAATGCTGATTATCAATCGAAATGTAAGTGGTGGTGGTTTCGAATCCGGGATCGAAGACGCTACACCTAGACCACAGGTGCGTACCCGTATTTCATGCATATACGGGCTAGAAACGATGATCATATCATCATCTCTCCCTGTCGCGGGCAACCATGTAATGATGCTAGCATTAGGGGATGTAGGCAGTGTGGCGTATGAAGGTTTCGGCCTGTCTGGGGAGCTTGCACGGATAGCCGAGGTTGTTACGGCAAACTCTGGGCTCACGATAGGCGGGAAATTAGAGTTCGAGTCTCGGTCCAGCACAGATTTTTGTTTGTTACAAATAAATTGCACTGACAAGACAGCCAGTCCACAGCGACGGGTAACCGAAAGGCACGCTCTTAAACTCACGCTGGCTGGCGTGAGGTCTGAAACAGGATACGTAATGAATGCTATAAAGAAAAGTACGTAGCTGCTGGAATACTTAACTTTAATCCACAATTGGTGCACATTGGTCTTTTAACTGTACATGCTTCAATAGATACATAGCAAAGGATAAATGGCGCCTTGCTAGGTCGTAGCAATTGACTTAGCTGAAGGCTATGCTAACTATCGTCTTGGCAAAAGAGAGAGTCTTCGTCAGTGTCTGTTGCTAGCTACGTCGGCTGTACAACTGGGACGAGTGCTAGTGAGTCTCTCTAGACCTGCCGTGTGGCGGCGCTCGGTCTGCAATTACTGACAGTGGCGACACGCGGGTCCGTCGTATACTAGCGGACCGCGGCCGATTTAAAAGCTACCACCTAGCAAGTGTGGTGTCTGGCGGTGACACCACAGATGAAGTCCAATCGTATGCACAATTTGCGATTATAGTTCGTGTATGCAATACGGCTGCAGAATGTCGGCAGTATGGACATTGCATAAAAACGTTGAATAAGACAGACATTGTAAAATAAGTATTTCATACTGCTGCAAGAATGGCAATGGGACTTGAAAGTACAAGAAATTTTCTTCCTCAAATTACCCAACGCATCGGGTGTAACTAAAGCGTTTAATGTGCAGTGTGTGTTCAGGGCGCAAATGACTTTACGATGTTTGGTTGTACTTCTCGTATGATTACTTGCGCCATCTCGTTCAGGTTACAGAGAACACGAAAGAGGTTGCTTATTTCTGCATTGTCTGTGACTAAGTGCCGCCATTTCTCCCCTATCAATCAATTTGAAGGCTGATGACGGCACCTTGTCATACCGCCATCAGCCTTCAAAACAGACTCAACTCGGCAAGGACGAAAGCTGCCATGTGACGCCTTTTATGGGGGTGGTGAAGTGGGAGGGAGAATTCGTGTACTTATTTTCTTCATTTAAAGGCAGCTAGGATTCGCACCGAATGCCTTCCAGAAGACAAGGAACACATCAGCCTAGGCACCGTTACGTACTGCTCTCTGGATCTCTTGGTCGAATCTGTTTTCCGCTGTTTCGTGAGTTGAGTCGCGTGGCCGAGCAGCACGACCGCAGGAACATGAACAAAGTGATTCCCCGCGACTGTTGTGTTCGCCTGTGAGGCACTCGGAGGAGATCGGCTTCGCTCTGTCGGCAAATGTTTGTCGGCGGCGCGAGCGTGCGGCCGCGCCGAGGCGGGGTACTTTTGTCTGAAAGTTTCGCCCAGATAAACTCGCGTCACGGAAGCTGGCGTGCTGCCGAATGCAAAGCGTTGTCTCCGCTGCCTTGGCGGGCAGGTGTCGTGTCGCCCAGGGCACTGCCTCTGTTTTCGGGGCGCTGAGGCCGGTGGCAACGGTAAAGGACTACCGAATTTCATAATGCAACAACAAGTTTGGTGGAATGAGGCAGCCATTGACTTAACAGCCGTTGAGAAAAAAATAAGAAAGTAATGAGTTAGTCATCCGCAGCTTGTGGTCTTGAGGTAGCTGGCACGGTAGCTCAGCGTGTTCGGTCAGAGGATTTAGCTAAACTCTGTAATAAAAACCTGAGTGAACAGATCAACGAACAACCTGAACGAGTGTCATCGGACGTCCGCCACGAACAAATTCAACTAACTATATAGAACACAATGAGATAAAAAAAAAGATAGCGTTCTCGCTTCCCACGCACGGGGTTCCGGGGGTCAGGGATTTTTCCTGCCTCGAAATGACTGAGTTTTGTTGTGTCGTCTTCATCATCATCCCAAACAGGCAAACTACCTCAGCTAGAACCGTGGCTAGTACGGTGGTGCGGGTCTCCCGCATCGTCCCCTACGCTCCTCGGAGTATGGGACCTGACCATCATCAAGAGTTACTCCCATTAATAGACCAGCAACAAGCCATGTTTCCAAATAAAAATTTTTCCTTCACACAGTAACTAAGTTTCCAGAAATAAATATCCAATTTTTAACAGTTTCGCACTGAGTTTTGAGTGCTATAAACATTGTAACTCTTGTGTCGTCGAAAGTTTGTGGTGCCATAGAATCGCCAGTATGCATCCATACCACAGACATCAGAGATGTCTCGCTGCAAGCTGCAACGATGGATGGGAGGCACTCGAGAAGACACGCCCTCTCTCTCAGCACAACAGCATCATCGCACGGAGGTGGATATAGAGGCGAGCATGGACTCGCTCTGACCCAGTGTGTGACCGATAAAGCAGTCAACATGATCTAGTTAGGACACCAGTGCTATTCAACTCTCATCTGGAATTACATAAATGTTCAACTTGTACTTCAAGAGAAGGTTTTGCAATTGTGCTCAACAAGTGCTGCTTTAGCGTTCAAAAACAATTGGAAATATTTGGCACACTCCTATGGCAGTCGATTATGCAAACTTAATGAAATATTTTTATCATTACTATTCCAGTGAAATTTTACGGTAAAATATCCCAAAAATTAGAAAAGTGTTTGAATAAATCTAAGGTCAGACGTGGTTTTCAAGTTAACAACACTCTGAAACTCCGTGTAAAACGTAGTTTGAATAAAGATTTTCATAAATTTGCTGTTTCTGGGGTTTGGTTGGTTGGTTGTTTGGGGGAAGAGACCAAACAGCGAGGTCATCAGTCTCATCGGATTAGGGAAGGATGCGGAAGGAAGTCGGCCGTGCCCTTTCAAAGGAATCATCCCGGCACTGGGGTTTACAAGATCGTTTGTAGTAGTTGTGACAAATTTTACAGCGGTCAAACTGGCCGTTCTTTCAAAATTAGATTCAGGGAGCAATTACAAGCAAATAACTAAACTGCATTAGGAATACATTTGGTAGAAACCGGCCACACTGTAGGCCATATCGAGAGTTGTATGCGTATTCTACACAGGGCAGAGAAGGGTTGCGCGCTCGACTTGTTGGAGATTTACAACGCCATAAAGCATGAGCCCAGTAAGGTGCCCAATGCCTACTTTGCTTTATTTGTTAACGTATTACGGCCTCTCGTATTTATACCTAGCCTTACTTGGTGATTTATGTTGACAACTGTAGGCATTTACCTTACCTCCATACATTTGTCGCTCTAAACCTGTAATTGATTATGTCCTACCTATTCATGGAATGTACAGCCAGACTTTATAATTTTACTTAGTGACTGTTAATATGTTGCTTGAACGTTTTCTGTGTGAGACATATCACGATGTACGTAAAGCCCTCTAGTGGTTAAATTCTTACGATCTGTGCGCGCAGACATAACATCCTGGCGGCCGACCCAACAGAGGGCACTGATCATTGATCTGTTTTTTCAGCTGTCATATAGACATTTTATCTTTCATAGGCCTCATTCTGCCAACGGCCTTGTCAAAGAGGGCGGAGGAGCGGATAGAGGTTCAGGACACTCTCTTGTCCTAGGGGTGGGAAGTTGCCCCTAAAGGCGGAAGGGTCAGCAATGATCAACGACATGAGGATGCAGAAGGCAATGGAAACTACTGCATTAAAGACACGTAACGTGTATCCACAGGACATGTGGCCTGTAATTGCAGAAGTGTCATGATGACCTCTCCATTGGCAAAAGATTCCGGAATAGTCCCCCATTCGGATCTCCGGGAGGGGACTGCCAAGGGGGAGGTTACCATGAGAAAAAGATTGAATAACCAACGAAAGGATAACGTTCTACGAGTCGGGGCGTGGAATGTCAGAAGCTTGAACGTGGTAGGGAAACTAGAAAATCTGAAAAGGGAAATGCAAAGGCTCAATCTAGATATAGTAGGGGTCAGTGAAGTGAAGTGGAAGGAAGACAAGGATTTCTGGTCAGATGAGTATCGGGTAATATCAACAGCAGCAGAAAATGGTATAACAGGTGTAGGATTCGTTATGAATAGGAAGGTAGGGCAGATGGTGTGTTACTGTGAACAGTTCAGTGACCAGGTTGTTCAGAATCGACAGCAGACCAACACCGACAACGATAGTTCAAGTATACATGCCGACGTCGCAAGCTGAAGATGAACAGACAGAGAAAGTGTATGAGGATATTGAAAGGGTAATGCAGTATGTAAAGGGGGACGAAAATCTAATAGTCATGGGCGACTGGAATGCAGTTGTAGGGGAAGCAGTAGAAGCAAAGGTTACAGGAGAATATGGGCTTGGGACTAGGAATGAAAGAGGAGAAAGACTAATTGAGTTCTGTAACAAGTTTCAGCTAGTAATAGCGAATACCCTGTTCAAGAATCACAAGAGGAGGAGGTATACTTGGAAAAGGCCGGGAGATACGGGACGATTTCAATTATATTACATCATGGTCAGACAGAGATTCCGAAATCAGATACTGAATTGTAAGGCGTACCCAGGAGCAGATATAGACTCAGATCACAATATAGTAGTGATGAAGAGTAGGCTGAAGTTCAAGACATTAGTCAGGAAGAATCAATACGCAAAGAAGTGTAATATTGAAGTACTAAGCAATGACGAAATACGTTTGAAGTTCTCTAACGCTATAGATACAGCAATAAGGAATAGCGCAGTAGCCAGTGCAGTTGAAGAGGAATGGACATCTCTAAAAAGGGCCATCACAGAAGTTGGGAAGGAAAACATAGGTACAAAGAAGGTAGCTGCGAAGAAACCATGGGTAACAGAAGAAATACTTCAGTTGATTGATGAAAGGAGGAAGTACAAACATGTTCCGGGAAAATAAGGAATACAGAAATACAAGTCGCTGAGGAATGAAATAAATAGGAAGTGCAGGGAAGTAAGACGAAATGGCTACAGGAAAAATGTGAAGACATCGAAAAAGATATGATTGTCGGTAGGACAGACTCAGCATACAGGAAAGTCAAAACAACCTTTGGTGACATTAAAAGCAACGGTGGTAACATAAGAGTGCAACGGGAATTCCACTGTTAAATGCAGAGGAGAGAGCAGATAGGTGGAAAGAATACATTGAAAGCCTCTATGAGGGTGAAGATTTGTCTGATGTGATAGAAGAAGAAACAGGAGTCGATTTAGAAGAGATAGGGGATCCAGTATTACAATCGGAATTTAAAAGAGCTTTGGAGGACTTACGGTCAAATAAGGCAGAAGGGATAGATAACATTCCATCAGAATTTCTAAAATCATTGGGGGAAGTGGCAACAAAACGACTATTCGCGTTGGTGTGTAGAATATATGAGTCTGGCGACGTACCATCTGACTTTCGAAAAAGCATCATCCACACAATTCTGAAGACGGCAAAGAGCTGACAAGTGCGAGAATTATCGCACAATCAGCTTAACAGCTCATGAATCGAAACTGCTTACAAGAGTAATATACAGAAGAATGGAAAAGAAAATTGAGAATGCGCTAGGTGACGATCAGTTTGGCTTTAGGAAAAGTGAAGGGACGAGAGAGGCAATTCTGACGTTACGGCTTATAATGGAAGCAAGGCTAAAGAAAAATCAAGACACTTTCATAGGATTTGTCTACCTGGAAAAAGCGTTCGACAATATAAAATGGTGGAAGCTGTTCGAGATTCTGAAAAAAATAGGGGTAAGCTATAGGGAGAGACGGGTCATATACAATATGTACAACAACCAAGAGGGAATAATAAGAGTGGACGATCAAGAACGAAGTGCTCGTATTAAGAAGTGTGTAAGACAAGGCTGTAGCCTTTCGCCCCTACTCTTCAATCTGTACATCGAAGAAGCAATGATGGAAATAAAAGAAAGGTTCAGGAGTGGAATTAAAATACAAGGTGAAAGGATATCAATGATACGATTCGCTGATGACATTGCTATCCTGAGTGAAAGTGAAGAAGAATTAAATGATCCGCTGAACGGAATGAACAGTCTAATGAGTACACAGTAAGCTTTGAGAGTAAATTGGAGAAAGACGTAGGTAATAATAAGTATTAGAAATGAGAACAGCGAGAAACGTAACATCAGGATTGATGGTCACGAAGTCAATGAAGTTAACGAATTCTGCTACCTAGGCAGTAAAATAACCAATGACGGACGGAGCAAGGAGGACATCAAAAGCAGACTCGCTATGGCAAAAAAGGCATTTCTGGCCAAGAGAAGTCTACTAATATCAAATACCGGCCTTAATTTGAGGAAGAAATTTCTGAGGATGTACATCTGGAGTACAGCATTGCATAGTAGTGAAACATGGACTGTGGGAAAACCGGAACAGAAGAGAATCGAAGCATTTGAGATGTGGTTCTATAGACGAATGTTGAAAATTAGGTGGACTGATAAGGTAAGGAATGAGGAGGTTCTACGCAGAATCGGAGAGGAAAGGAATATGTGGAAAACACTGCTAAGGAGAAGGGACAGGATGATAGGACATCTGCTAAGACTTGAAGGAATGACTTCCATGGTACTAGAGGGAGCTGTAGAGGGCAAAAACTGTAGAGGAAGACAGAGATTGGAATACGTCAAGCAAATAATTGAGGACGTAGGTTGCAAGTGCTACTCTGAGATGAAGAGGTTAGCACAGGAAAGGAATTCGTGGCGGGCCGCATCAAACCAGTCAGTAGACTGATGACAAAAAAAAAAGGCAATTTATGGGTTGCTACAGGCAATGTATTACGTATATTAATTGTTGACCATAAATTCACCATAAAAAGGGTCGGACCTATTCTCTTCATATATTTCCTTTTAATAATTTTATATAGGTAACTGTTTTCGTCTTTTAATGTATCATAATTGGTTTCTCGGATAGTTATCAATTTTAAAGGTCTGCTACGTGTATTTTACATAATGCACTTTTATCAGATTATGTTTTTTGCGTAAATGATGACTTCACCTAAGCTTACAGTGGCGACGTTTAGGGAGGATGTAGGCAAACAGATTTCTGGTAGTTACTGTTACTTCAGTAGCCAGTTGCAATAATCACTGTGTGAACGATGTGGCCTATTCTACACCTTATTTTAGATCTATGTGACGATGCTGTGCTGATTACATGTTTTGACGATGCCACTAGGGCCTTATCACTTTAGGACATGGGGTAAAAAAGGTACATTTTATCGTATTTTATCTGTTCAGTTCCCTGGTTGTATGATAGAATATTGAGATACGTTTTGCTATTTTATGTTGAAAGATACACTGCTCACTAGGTGTATATTTTTGTATATTGTAGATCCGAGGATGGTCATTACGGACTGAAACCGGTCATCGACTAAAGAATTGATATTGTGATCAAAGACTTGAATAGGAAACATTAAACATTTACTGGAAATGAACTACGAGGGTTGCCCAGAAAGTAATGCACCGCATTTCTTTCGTCAACAATTCTTTATTGAACATAACGAGAATTACAAACACTACAGAATAGTGTTTTATTTACACACCCTATTTTTCCACGTAATCTCCATCCCGTTCTGTGGCGATCCACCAGCGCAAGACAAGAGCGTGTATGCCCTGTCGGTGCCAATCCTTGTCCTGATTGCGGAGCCAATGCTTCACGGTGTGAATCCGTAGCTGATTGACAGATGCAACGACTGCCAAGTCGTAACGCGATTGTCCTCGCGAATGACAACATCAGGTCGCTGTATCGTGTCAGGTGTGACAACCGTGGATGGTATCCCCAACCGCTGCAAATCTTGGATCTCCACGAAACCGCCTTCCAATGATCTCGCCCTTCGTGCCCAGCGACTAACTGTACTTCTGTCGACAGCAGATGCTCCACAGGGTCTGCACAAGCGTTTGCGAATATTCCCCACAGTTTCTTCCTCCGCAGTCAGAAATTCAATGACGGCACGTTGATGGTGACGTACATCACCTGCAGAAGCCATTTTGAAACCGTCATGCAGCTACGCTATCTGTCGGAAGTGACGGAAACTTGGCGCACTCACTCAGAAGACTTCAAATAATACATACGTAACATTTCGCATTAGTAGCATTGTTTTCGACTGAGAAAAGCAAATGCGGTGCATTACTCTCTGGGCAACCATCGTAATTTTTCATAGGTGTAAGTAGGCTGTTTATGTTTTCTTATTGGCATCGTTACGTAGCGCTCTGTATGAAAATCACTGGCTGTGCTGTGTGCAGTCTGTGGCTAGTTTGCATTGTTGTCTGCCACTGTAGTGTTGGGCAGCTGGATGTGAACAGCGCGTAGCGTTGCGCAGTTGGAGGTGAGCCGCATTTCTCTCCCACATCCACCACTGCTGGCGGCTCACCTCCAACTGCGCAACGCTACGCGCTGTTAACATCCAGCTGCCCAACACTTAATAGTGTTGAAAAATCATAATATACATAGCAGTTCATGACATCCAGTCTTACAAATTTCAAATCTCCGCCATTTCTCTCCTCACATCCACCACTGCTGGCGGCTCATCTCCAACTGCAACGCTAACGTTGCCAATAAGAAAACATAAGCAGCCTACTTACATAGGTTACAGTTCCGATCAGCCACCTCCTATAGGAATCACAGATATACCGGACGACTGTAGCTCCTTCAACCCATAACAATATCGGCACTCATCACATGGTTCTCCGCAGGTAGACATATTCACACGCGAAAGTGTGCAGTACAATGCACAGGGCATTCGTTAGTTACAGTCACTCATTTTTATAAATTATAGAGGAAGCGTAACTGATCTAATTACCATAAATGAGTCAGCTTCTTCCCTACAATAAAACAGATTCATCTTCCACTCACACCTACTTCGTGAGAGATTTCTGGGAGGTGTTCTATGTAGGACATCAGATACATCAGTAAAATGCAGGGGATCGATTGTAGGTGCAGGGAGTAGCGGTTGACGCTCAACGTAAATAAATATCAGATATCTCGTTAAAAGATGTGCAAGGACGCTTTATGGTTATTGTTGGTATACAGCGACAGCTGAAAAAATATTAATTACAATCTGTGCATATTTTCCCGGAACTTTGTGTCTGGTTGCCGGGAATGTCAAATGCAATGGTATGCAACTATGTTGAATCGACATTTAGTCAAAAATGTTTGGTGGTATACATTATTAGAATTCCATTAAAGCATCTTGTCGTAAAACCAGTGTAATACCCGGTAATGGAAGAATTTAACTCAGACATGATTTTGTTTTCCTATAAACAAGGAAACGCACCACTTCCGAATATATTCCTATTTAAAAATAGTCTATGACTCCTCTAGAAACTCAAGAAATGTGATACCGGAATTGTGGAGTTTTCTGAACATATGCTTTTACCAACAGCTGTTGTAGGCAATATGCCAGTCGTAATTTAGGTTTCTGATGGTGTTTCTTCAGTGACGATGAAGTAGTCAGTTCTCCTTCATGAAACGTGCTCAGACTAGCCGTCACATTGGAAGAATATTGTCTGAAGTGAAATATTTCCTCCCGCAGGAATCAGTTGCTCAGAGCGAAAGAAACTAGATTTCTTCAAACTAAATTCTTATAATTACATCCTCGGTACATCACGTAGTCTATGAGCATATGGCACAGGAATTAATGGTTCAAACGGCTCTGAGCACTATGGGACTTAACATTTGTGATCATCAGTCCCCTAGAACTTACAACTACTTAAACATAACTAACCTAAGGACATCACACACATCCATGCCCGAGGTCAGTCTGCCTTCGGTGGTGCTACGGCACGGACGTCTGTTTACGTCCCTGCCGGAGAAGTTCGCGCTCGCGCAGTTGTTTACCTCTTCGGCGTACTCGTGCGTTTAGACGACTCGATATAGAATGGCACATGCATACCGAAAGTCGACTCTCAAGATTAGTTTTTCGAATGAATATGCGAGACCGAAAGCCTACGAAATAGAAAGGTTCCTACGAGACGAAGTTAAACTTGACTACAACGAACTTATCGGAATCCACCTCTCCATAGTGAGCAGTGTCGTTTACGTCAAGCTGATTAACGATGCAGTATGTGACAGAATCATCCATGATACTAAACATGGACTCAAATTTCGTCACTCTGATGGACATGTTGGAGAAGTAACTATTGATCATGCAGGACTGGGCTTACGAAACATACGTGTTTTCGAACTTCCCTTCGAGGTTTCGTCTGACTTGGTCGTTGACGCCTTACGAACATATGGAAGAGTGCTTAGCCACGTTGAGGAAAAATGGTCCAACTTCACGACTTACCCCGTTCTCAATGGGGTGCGTCAAATCAGAATAGAACTGACACAACATGTACCCTCGTACTTGTTCATCGGCGGATGCAGAGCTATAGTCATATACGATGGACAACCCAAAACATGCTCAGGCTGCGGGAAAGAGGGCCACGTCCGTTCCGAATGTATGCAGCGGAGGATAGTGCAAGTTCCAAACGGCGAACCCGTACCTCCGTCCACGTTGACGCCGCTGCCACTAACGTATGCGGACGCGTTTCGAACGGATCCCATCCCGAAGAATGACCAGCTACAGAATCCTGACAGTTTACGGCAACCGACTGCGGCAGAGACCGCCTCCAGTGACGAAACGACGCACACCTCTGCCGCTCCGGCGCCGACGACGCACTTAACCGAGCGGAAAGGATCGGTAGGAGAAATGGAAATTGATCCTGCTGTTGTGCCGACAGCTGCTTTCGTCCCTGAGCACCGGGAGTCACTTCCGCACTCGGATACGGAGGCGCACACGCGCAAACAACGATCGCCGAAGCGCCACAAGAAACGACGGCTAGCGCCGTCGGATACCTGCTTATTGCAGTCCACGGCAGACGAACTTGGGTGTAACGTCGATACAGTGCATCCGGATGCGCAACGGGAGGTTCTCCCTCCCACACAGCAGTACGACGCGAATCATGCCACACAGGGGGTAAATACAGACACACCGGACGGAAAGCCGACGGAAGGAGTCCCTCCACCCACCGCAGCAACGCCACAGCCTTCGGTCAGCCCGGCCGGAGAGACACGACGGGAGCTGGACCTCCAGCACAGGAACTGGGCCGTCGAATCCGATACTGACCCCCACACCGACGACGCACCCGCCATGGCGAGTGCTGCATCCACCGGATGTTAACCACGCAGAAGATGCAGACTGACGCACGGACAGCATGTCACCGGGCAGCAGCACACAAATTAACATAAGCGTTCATGTGCGCTTTACGCACTGAGGAACAGCGGCAGGCATATCGAACAGCCTCTATTAATATTAATACGATCAGAACGCCTGTCAAATTGCAATTATTACGAGACATGTTGCATGCGTCAGACGTCGACATCGTTCTGCGACAGGAAGTATGTGTTGAGAGCTTCCCCGACCTCTATGAGTACGATACGTACATTACACCTACTACCGACGGCGGCAACGGAACGGCGATACTTCAACGTAGCGGCATAGTAGCCGAGGACGTCGTGTACCTGCCGTCAGCGCGAGGACTGGCGCTCACAGTGCTGGGAGTACGGGTAGTTAACATTTACGCACCGTCGGGGTCAGACAGACGGCGCGACCGATCCCGATTTTACGCAGAGGAGATTGCAACACTATTCTTAGGTCGGTATGAACATGTCTTATTTGGAGGAGACTTCAACTGCGTGCTCGCACCAAAAGATCAACACCCACGTTATACTTCGTGCCCGGAGCTGCGGCAACTCATACAGGACATGAATCTCATTGATACATGGGAGAAGATACATGGCGACAGACGTGGATACACCTACGTCACGAGTCACTCTGCAAGTCGTCTCGATCGCATTTACGTAACACGTCGTCTCGAACCTGCGATCCTCGATGCGGAATTGTGGCCTGTCGCCTTTTCAGATCACATAGCATATATATGCACGGTCTCCCTGAGTCGTCAACAAGTGTGGAGGAGTCGCAGTGTTTGGAAACCGAATACAGCACACCTTAGGGAACCTGAGTGCAGACGCTTAGTCGACGACACTTGGCACGTGTGTGAACGACGCCTCCCGACATATCCGACGACGTTGCAGTGGTGGCTGGAATGCGTTAAGCCTGCATTGCGCCGAGCGTTAAATGCATACGGAAGAGAGCAGATGATGTGGAGGCGATACACGACGGAATTTTATTTCACGATGCTCCGCGAACTTTCTGTACAAGCACCTTCACAGGAGCGTCGTGCCGGTATAAAACGAGCACAGGCCCAAATAATTTCCATAACGCGCCGCCGACTGGAGGGTGTCGCAATCCGTGCAAGGGCCTTCGAACGAGTCCGTGGAGAATCCCCTTCGATGTATCACGTTATCAGAGAAAAACAACGTAGCCGCAGAACCTTAATACAGACGGTCGTACTGCCAGATGGTCGCCGCATGACAACGCAAAAAGACATTGCCAACGCTTTCGTGGAACACTACGGTCATCTCTATCAAGAAGCGGAACACGATCAGGCAGCCTTTCATGAGGTCCGACGAACGCTCTCCGCGTGTCTCGACGAGTCGGCCAACCTGGAGTTAACAGGTGAAGTCACAGTTGACGACGTAATGGAAGCGATTGATAAGGGAGCGTCGCACAAATCGCCGGGGCCCGACGGGTTTCCGTTAGAGTTCTATCGTACATTTAAAGATCTCATGATTCCACGATGGACTGCCATGTACTGCGAATTGATGTCTCCCAACGTGACCTTTCCACCCTCCTTCGTGGAAGGAATGATCATCCCCATCCACAAACCATCTGGCGGCACAGGGATACAGGCCTACCGGCCACTGACCCTTCTTAATTGCGACTACAAGATCTA
The DNA here is from genome assembly GCF_021461395.2 of Schistocerca americana. Taxonomy (NCBI): domain Eukaryota; kingdom Metazoa; phylum Arthropoda; class Insecta; order Orthoptera; family Acrididae; genus Schistocerca; species Schistocerca americana. The sequence goes on along the minus strand of NC_060122.1, from coordinate 174,992,740 downwards.
CGCCAGGATACTTGCAGCACGCTTCAAACGCGTGATACACCAAGTGATTTCATTCGACCAAACCCAGCTAGGAGGAGCTAGCAATATACAAACGGCACTCAGCGACTACCGCGATGTTATGGTTCAAATGGCTCTGAGCACTATGGGACTCAACTGCTGTGGTCATAAGTCCCCTAGAACTTAGAACTACTTAAACCTAACTAACCTAAGGACAGCACACAACACCCAGCCATCACGAGGCAGAGAAAATCCCTGACCCCGCCGGGAATCGAACCCGGGAACCCGGGCGTGGGAAGCGAGAACGCTACCGCACGACCACGAGATGCGGGCACCGCGATGTTATCGCACTGGCTTCAACATGTCGTCTCCGGGGTGTATTGGTTTCGATAGACTTCGATCGCGCATTTGACAGGCTGAGTCATGCTTATCTCACGGACGTGATGACGAAAATGAAGTTTCCGGAAAGTTTTGTCACCGTCGTCATGAGACTACTCCACGGAGCCGCATCCAAAGTGCTCATCAATGGACGCTTGGTGGGGCCCATCACCATCTCAGGATCGGTCAGACAAGGGTGCCCGCTGTCAACGATATTGTATGCCATCGCTGTCGAGCCGCTGCTTTGCGGGCTCCGGAATCGACTCCAAGGAATGACGATAAGGCACAACACGTTTATATGCCGAACATACGCAGATGACCTAGTGTTTTTAGCAAGGTCAGACGACAAGTAAGAGTGGCCTTGCATTGGATTAATTTGTATTGTATGGCTACGGGAAGTCGCCTGAACATGGCAAAGTCAGGAGCGATGAACATCGGGAGAGGACTCCCGACAGGAAGTGTAGCACCATTACAGCCGATCAACAAGATGAAATGCCTAGGAATTATCTTCACTACAGACGTTCGACGCACGGCGGCACTGAGTTACAAACATCTTCTGCAAACAATTCGTGCGAGTGTCCGAAGTCACAGGTTAAGGGCACTGGATATGATACAACGGGTCACCTTTTCCAACACTTATCTAGCCTCTCGCATCCCCCACCTGGCACAAGTTCTTCCTATGCCGGTGGTGTTGGGCCGCCGAATCCTGGCGGCACTAGGATATTTTGTGAGCACAGGTCTGCTTTTTAAGGTAGGATACGAAACTCTCACCCTTCCTCCTAGTCGTGGAGGTCTTGGACTAGTCCACGTACGCGACCGAGCAGTGGCTATTTATGTAACCACAATGATAAAGCTGTGGACACGACACCAGTCTGACGGGCAGCTTGATGGACGAACTCTCTCCACCTTCTCTTTCGGCTCCGGTAGCGGTGGCTCACATCTCACCATCGCTTGCCCATATGCAAACCTTCTTTGTGGAACACAGTTATGTACATATGGAACTACCGACTACCAGGACGGCGACGGCACGTGATATATATCACATCTTGACTCGACGACGGCCGAATAATGCCGTAGAGCGCCGCCAACCAACAGTCACGTGGTCAGTGGTATGGCGTACAGTGCACCACCCACACCTTGATACGGGAACGCGCGCACTGTGGTATCAGGTGGTAAATGGGAAATACGTGACTCGTTCCAGGTTGCATACAATTCATATGGCGGACGAGCCACTGTGTCCGCAGTGCAATGTTATAGACACTGAGGAGCATCGCCTGATATGCGGTCCTTCGGCGGACGTATGGTGTTTGGTCAAAAAAATGATCGCCTTCCTCCTTCGGGTGGGGCCGCAAGCAATAGAACCACGCACACTACTTCTCCCAGATAGGACATATTATCCCCGAACGAAGACAAACGCAGTGACTTGGATTCGAGGTTTGACTGTGCGTTATCTTTTCCGAGACGGCAGTAAGAATGTGCTTGACTTTTGGGCCTTACTACAGGAACAGCTTATGAGACATCCGAGATATCGAACATATTACGCAAATTTTTTAGGGAGTGCCTTGCTTGATCCCCCACCCAGTTGGGGTGTCCCGGGTAGGAGAATGTAATTATTGTCTATAAGTATCACAACAAGAACGGACCAGGACAGTGGAGAGGATCCACAACACACGTGAAGACGTACCCGACACCAACGCGAGGTATGACGGGATTAGGGAAGTACGCGCCTAAAAGAGGAACGTAGAACGTTATTGTTTTGTACTGACAGAAGCAGGATATTTTATTTTCTTTTTTTCACTATTATGTAAAAAAAAGTCCACTTATTTACGTTTCCCAGAAGAATTTTATTTTATAAAGTCATTGTCTTATATATTTAAAAAAAATGCTAGAAGCAGTTTATGTTTGTTACTGTTACACCAAAAAAAAAAAAAAAAAAAAAAAAAAAAAAAAAAAAAAAAAAAAAAAAAAAAACACCAAATGGTGCCATGCGAGCAGGAGATGCCGGGTTCAAGTCCCTGTTGGGGGACAAATTTTCACCTGTCCCCGTAGAAAAAAAACAAGAAGATGTTTAGGGCTCGGACTATCAGGCCAGACGTCTCGGGTTCGATTCCTTCTCTGGCATTTAAAAAAAAAAAAAAAAAAAAAAAAAAAAAGGCAGTATTCGAACCTGCGACAGTAGCGGTTCCGCGGTTCCAGACTGAAGTGCCTACAACCGCTCGGCCACCAGCTGCCGGCTTGGAATAAATCATCTTATTTCAGTCATATGTTCAGGCGTGAAAGATATCTTTCAGAGGTCACGATACTGGTATGAAATTTGAACATAAAAACAGGAAGTAACATTTTAGCAATTTTGTAATTTAACAACACCTCTGAACCCCGTCCGAAAAGACCTCGGCAGGTCGAAACAGGACCGACTTACAGCCGTGACACCCTCAGTCACTAGGTATCGTTGGATGCGTACAATGAGGGGCATGTGGTCTGAATTACCGCTTTCCCAGCCGTTGTCAGTTTTCGTTCCCGGAGCCCCTACTTCTCAGTTAAGTAGCTCCTCAAATGGGTGCATAAGGACTGAGTGCAGCCCGCATGCCACCAACGCTCGTCAAACCCGGGCGGTCACCCATCCAAGTGCTAGCCAAGCCCGAGAGGGCTTCGGTTCGGTGATATAAGGGAAACGGTACTACACTGCGGCATGGCCGTTGGCTAAGAACAGCTGCAGACATAGCTAACTTTTGACGTAAGATCACGCTGTGACTGTTAGCAAGCAACCAAAGATAGCTCGTTGTCTTCGAATTGTTGATGTGTAAATAAGTTTTTTCTTACTGCAAGAGCTTTCAAACGTCAATGAAAGTAGCTAATCTCTTTAAGCATCTACTTCAGAATCGACTCACGGTGTTCGAAATGTCTAACGGCGTTATTTTGCAGCAAGTTAAGTCTGGAATCTCCTTATGAGAGCGCCTGAGGACGAAGAAGCTGTCTTTGAAGCGAGTATAACCATTTTGCAACCGAAGGCGAATTTTAGCCATCGGAGAAGGTTTGGACGCCATGCAAGCGTTGTGTTTCAAACGCATTATTCAGAGGGAAATAAACATTTTGCGGCTCAGTGCAGCTTTTACTCTCCAACTAACAAGGAGACGGCACAACCGTGTGGTCGGGGATTTGTCCGAAATTTTGTGTGGTAAAAGAGGACCCCTAACACCTCAAGTGGTTAAAATATTTGGACGCACTACTCGGAAAATCCCGGAAAAAATCAATCCAAAGTTTCTTAGGTGCCTTATGAGTATAAAATAATAGTCCATTGCCGACCCGCCGTCTGGCATACATGGTTAGCGCTCGGACCCTTACGCCAGATGTCTTGGGGTCGATTACTCCTGCGGCAATTTTTTTTCCTCTCTTGCGTGCAAAATTGCAGCGCATTGTTACAGAAGAATCGTGAAATTAATTCCCAGGAAAATTGTATAAAAATTCATTCCATAATTCACCGTAAATTATCGTCACCAATATTTCGAGACATGATTCAATATACCTGGTTTGCCTCAAAATTATCAGAAACTTAAAACATTTTCGTAAATGTTAATGGGGCATGTTTTTGTACCGATTTATTGCAAACGCCTTGTGACTGAAAAATATCCGCCTTTATATGTTGCGCAAGATGTCGCAAAAATTATAGCTTTGTTTGTTTTTACGATAATTACCACTGCGCTTCTAGTTTATAATTATTATATGTATAAAAACTAAATGTTTCCCAATCGACTTTGTTATTCTGATTAAAAACCCAATGTTTCCCCTTATATAATTTACAATTAAAAATGGAAAACCAACCGCCATGAATTGTCTTGTTGGACAAAAAGAAAATAATTTTTATTCAATAATGTAACTAATTTGTTAAAGATAATGTAGCTTTGCAAAACTTTCTGAATAATTGGTGGAATAACAAAAGAAAATGAAAGAGATGAAAAAAAAGTGCTAGAGGGGGAATCGAACCCGAATCTCCGTGGCCTAAACATCTAGGTCAGACGGCCGCTCGGCAAAGGACTAACATTTTATACTCATAAGGCACCTAAGAAACTTTGGATCGATTTTTCCCGGGATTTTCCGGGTAGTGCGTCCTAAATTTTATCCACGTGAGGTGTTAGGGGTCCTCTTTCACCACACAAAATTTCGGACAAATGCCCGACCGCACGGTCGTGCCGTCTCCTTGTAAGACTGGTATTATCTTATGCAAGACCTGAAAATGTCTTTACCATGTTCGAAACGCATTATTCGTGAGCAAATCGGGATACTGCCACTGAAGATGGTCTTTGACCATGGGCGAAGGCTGGAATCTGAAGATGACGTTGTAGTGTTCGGAACCCATTCCATTAGAATTTTGTGTGCCAAGATGGCTTTTAATCCTCAGTGTGGCTAGTAGTCTCCGAGCGCGTGTCATTTTCGCCGCACCACGCTCCAGAGCCGGCTTTGGGCGGGATCGGTGTGGGCGCTCGCTGTCGTGTGAGCAGAATGGGTAGCGGCGTTTAACGCGAACGGACCGGACGCTGGGACCAAGTGGCGCGTGAGCGTGCGGCCCGCACACCGCGCCGTCGCCGCGCCATAACGCCACCGCATTCGGTCCGCCGGCCGCGATCCGCGCCGCACAAAGAGATTCCGAAAAAGCCGCAAACGCCCGCCTATTTACCCCTTTTTTTATTCTCGCTATCGCTGTGGCGGCCGGCTCTGTCACGAGAGTATGAGGCAGTGGGGAAGGGGCAAAAAATGGCGGGCGGCGGGCCGCGGGCGACCGCCGCGCCGCGGTGCGGCGACCGCAGCAGCGGGCACGCATACCTCGCGCGCGCAGCCAGTGTAGCGGACCGGCCCGGCTACAGACCGCTGCCTGAAATATGCCCTCCGGCAATGACGCGGAAAATGTCTCCACGCTATGCAATATCCGCCCTGTTATGACAATGCGTGTCTGACTGCCGAGCGTCGCTTCTCCGCGTGTACTTTCATTTCGAATGAGATTTCTACAATTGTTTACCGGCAACATATTTTCTATATTCAGCACCGCAGTTGTTCGAGCAGTGACTTTAATATCCAAAACTGAGCAAAATCCAAACCTGGGTCGATTTTCGAGCGGGAATTTTCGAGACCACTTGGACGATTTAAGAGTGGCAACTGTCGTGTATATGTACAGTCGTGGACAAAACGAGCGCGACCCCTCGCCTTTTCGTTATGCTGATCCGCACAGCTTTAAAGTCTGCTACACAGCATAACAGGCAAGGCGACGAAGTGCTACCAACATACTCTGCACAGACTGATAGACGGCCAAGAAAGTGAGACTACTAGGGTTCCATTTTTATCGATTTAGGTGACGAAATCCTAACAACGAAATTAGCTACGACAGTTACTGAAGATGAGGGCCGCATAAATAATTCCCCCAACTCGTTATTTGAAATGTTCTACTAGCAGTCGATAAATCAGTATATTACTTGTAGCTACGCTTTCGGTCCGAATCACGTTTACAGGAATACAAATAAAATCCATTTGCCTATACAGGTGGTAGTTCGGATTGCAGTATTAATGCCACCACGTTTTAGAAGTGCGAGCATTCCCATTGCTAGCTAGCTTAAGAAACACTTCGGCTAATGAACGTTTTCTGGTTGTGAGGAGTCTAATGGAGAATCCGAAACATTGCAGAATACGTTTGGCAGCTATGTAGCCGTTTATTTCCTGGGTTGGTGCAGAATTGTCCTACTAAATATAGTCGCTAATAAAAGTATTTTGTTATTTCGATAAACATCCCGAAAGGCATAGGTCCCGAGTTCGGGTCTCGGTCCGGTACACAGCTTTAATCTGCCAGGAAGTTTCAAACATCCCGAATGATTGTCACACAAGCTGTCACATAAAGGTAGGAAATTCTTGTTTTTGAGTCCAGAAAGCTCTGTGCAACAGAAACTGGAGATCGTTTTGCAATTTCCATTGCGAAATTGCCGGCTTATTCATGTCTGGGGTATTAATAAAGGGGTGCTTGCCTGGGTTGTCTGCTAGCGTAGTGAAAGGTGTTTGCTACTGCAAGGGAGGTCTGGTGTGTTTCTCGGATCTAATCTCGATGGAGACAGATAGACTTTCAGTAAAACAATTTTAAGAAATTCTTTCGGCCCCAATACGTTTTATTGCTACCTTTATTCTGCACCGGCGCCCTTTCGATGTATATATGAAAATCTTGTAGAATTTCATACTTGTTACTGCCTACTTTTTCCGCTTCTGGCAATAACTGAATTGACTTACGTGTGGCACTGAATGATTTTTAACTGAATTTGCACACTTTCATGGTAGGTCATCAACTGTAATCCAGTATGACTGGTCTCGACGTTGACATAGACCGTTTCGTGGCCGAATGCCCATAATATTTTGCTACTTCGTAACGATCTGGGGTACTTTGTCTTACTAAAACAGTTATGTTATCTGGATAGGCTGAAATTCATTTTTATTAGCACAATTCATACTACTTAGAGTTTCTTCTTCCATTTGTATCTTATATATACATGTTGTGTTTAACACACTAATCAGCTTAATATAGTCATAATCGTGATTGAAAACAGACTGACAAAGTTCGGATAGCTTTTCAATTTCACGCCTGTGTGAAGTATGTTGGTATCACTTCGTCACCTTGCCTGTTATGCTGTGTAGTAGACTTTAAAGCTGTGCGGATCATCATAACGAAAAGGCGAGGGGTCTCTCTCGTTTTGTCCGCGACTGAACAAGGTACGCCGTCACTTACTAAATAGGCAGTGGCGTAACTATATGGGCGATCTGATAATGTGGATGACGTTTTAGTGTGCGGGAAAGCCTCGTCTTTCAGTGGCTGTAGGCAGGGCCACGCCGAGGCCGTATGATACAGGCCCCCGCCAAGGGTGCAGGCACAGAGGGGGCGGAGATTCTGGCAAAAAAGCAAGAAAGGTAATTTAGGATCTACCTGGGAGAGGCACGTGAGCTTTTCTGACTCACGTGTTCCTATATTTTATCTGCGAAAAGAGCCCTTTATCTCGGCACTAGACTGCTGTCGTCACAGTCTCATTTCGTCGAAGTAACTTCATAAAGAAATGACTGCTAATAAACAACTCACGTGGGTGTCGTGTCAAGTCAACGGTGCCCTTGGTTCATACAGCTGCTGCCTATACCATAACTCGCTCTTCACCAATGGAGTACTTTCTGCTATTACACCACCGTACTGCAGGATCTCAAGAGTACGGCAGCGGGTGTTGAGGGAAATACACTGTTTGAACTAAGGCTTTCGAATTTTTATGAGATGGACTATCCGGGTTCAAAGTATTTGGTAGGATAGTAAGGAAAAAGGCGAAATAGATTTCACACACAGCACATCATTTCAACTCGCTTTAGTTTCCACTCCGGACCATCTGGAATGAAACCACTATATCTTAATTTTTATTTTTTTAAATTGTCGCAGACGAGTAACTTAACGAGGTAGCTGCCTTAAAATTCGAGGTAGCAAGAATTTATGACTAGAACCCACACAATTTCGTATTTACATATTTTGAATAATTTTTTTTCGAAATATGTGTTAAGAGATGCTTACCCAAACACAGGAATAGCATTTTGTGTATATATGATAATTCCAGCGACTGCAGAACCTTTTTAGGGGCAAGTATAAGGGAAGCAGAAGGTCACACTCTGCTGTCTCATCAACATAATACGCCACAGCCTCTAGATATGAATTCAGTAATAGATTCAATGCATTTCCTTCGCTTATACCACAGAAATGGAAAGTAAATTTCTTATAAGATCATAATTATAGGAAAGGTTGTGTTCTGAAGAATTTTAGTTCTTTTCGTTTATTTTTATTGATACATTATACTCTGTTTCTAAAATATCTGGAGCAAGAAGTTATCTGCTTTTTATTATACATCATACTAAAATGAGTATGCAATCACTGCCATAAAGATTAAGAATTGATTGTGTTTTACTTTCCAGATTTTCATTCATTTACTAAAATAATGCATTTAATTTGTTGTGTTTTTAGCGCATTTGAGTAGACGTTTTCAGTAACACCTCATTTTAATTAAACTTGTCCAACAAATCGCAAAATTATTTCTAGAAAAAATTGCAAGAAGATAGTTTTTTCCGCGTGGTTGCGGTGGTGGTGGAGGCGGGGGGGGGGGGGGGGGGGAGGGGAGGTTGAGGAGGGCGGGAGACACACCTTTGGTAGTTCTAGAAGCGGCGTATATAACCTCGTTGCTGGTTCTGCTGTAGGACGATAGCAGATGCCTCGGACGGAATTCCTATCTGTTGTGATAAATAGTAGCTTGCTATAAAAGTGGAAGATGTGTTCACGTGATGAACAGGAAAAATTATTCCCTAATTTTCGAATACAGTCCTAGGAATCTGTTGCTTGACGTAGTCACGTCGAATAAATATCTGAGTCTAACGATGCAAAAGACATGAAATGAAACGAGTACGAAATGTTAGTTACAGAAAAAGCAAACGGTGGACTTCGGGAGAATTCTAGGAAAGTGTAGCTCATTTATGAAGGACACCGCGTACAGAAAACATGGACGATGCAGTCTCGAGCTCTGCTCTAGTCGCACACGAATTTCATTCAAATGACTCTCAAAAACAAGTAGTTTAATCGTGCGATTCTTCTAAATATTTCTGAATGTTGTAAGAAACCTGCAACATAGTATTCATACCTACGAGTACATTTCCGGCAGGATTAAAAATGTTGAAATGTGCGTGAAATCTTAAGGGACTTAACTGCTATGGTCATCAGTCCCTAAGCTTACACACTACTTAACCTAAATTATCCTAAGGACAAACACACACACCAGTGCCCGACGGAGGATTCGAACCTCCGCTGGGATCAGCCGCACAGCCCATGACTGCAGCGCCATTAGACCGCTCGGGTAATCCCGCGCGGCATTGCATAATTAAATAAGAATCCTTTTAAGTGACGTTATTGTCCTATCAACTCAAATAGTCTGAAGATAAATCGTCTGCCATTTCCATAACGAATTTTAAATGAAGTATGAGGCGTCTGGAAGGATAATCACTACTTTAAATGCATTTGCTATAAACTTGTGTAATTTGTGTGTATACAGAGTGTAAGAAAAAGGTACGGCCAAACTTTCAGGAAACATTCCTCACACACAAAGAAAGAAAATATGTTATGTGGACATGTGTCCGGAAACGCTTACTTTCCATGTTAGAGCTCATTTTACTACTTCTCTTCAAATCACATATCCGTGGAATGGAAACACACAGCAACTGAACGTACCAGCGTGACTTCAAACATTTTGTTACAGGAAATGTTCAAAATATCCTCTGTTAGCGAGGATACATGCATCCACCCTCCGTCGCGTGGAATCCCTGATGCCCTGATGCAGCCCTGGAGAATGGTGTATTGTATCACAGCCGTCCACAATACGAACTCGAAGAGTATCTACATTTGGTACCGGGGTTGCGTAGACAAGAGCTTTCAAATGCCCCCATAAATGAAAGTCAAGAGGGTTGAGGTCAGGAGAGCGTGGAGGCCATGGAATTGGTCCGCCTCTACCAATCTATCGGTCACCGAATCTGTTGTTGAGAAGCGTACGAACACTTCGACTGAAATGTGCAGGATCTCCATCGTGTATGAACCACATGTTGTGTTGTAAAGGCACATGTTCTAGCACCACAGGTAGAGTATCCCGTATGAAATCATGATAACGTGCTCCATTGAGCGTAGGTGGAAGAACATGGGGCCCAATCAAGACATCACCAACAATGCCTGCCCAAACGTTCACAGAAAATCTGTGTTGATGAAGTGATTGCACAATTGCGTAAGGCTTCTCGTCAGCCCACACATGTTGATTGTGAAAATTTACAATATGGTCACGTTGGAACGACGAAACTAAAATGAGCTCTAACATGGAAATCAAGCGTTTCCGAACACATGTCCACATAACATCTTTTCTTTATTCGTGTGTGAGGAATGTTTCCTGAAAGTTTGGCCGTACCTTTTTGTAACACCCTGTATAATAACAGGTGCCAGTCTACCTATTGTCGAATTAAGCCTGAATTGTGTTTAGGCACCTATTTTTGATATTTATGCGTTAGTATAGGAAATATGTTTTTTCTGATCCACCTTCCACATAGCCTCCTTGATTCGTGCGCCCAACTCCATTTCACTTTCATTACGTCTTAACTCCATTCTGTTCTTGAACCATTCGTTTATTTTCATGTCTTTCCTACCAGCTTCTGTTCGCCTTCGTAACTGAGTGGCCAGTGCGACTGACTGCCACTAGGGTAACCCGGGTACGATTCCCAGAACTCCAAGAGATTTTTTTCTTGATGGAAGTACTGGAATGAGATGCACTGAGTCTCGTGAAGCCAATTAAGAAATTACTCGACCGACTTGTAGTGGTTGCAAAGCCAAGAAAACCGACAACGATCGGAATAGTTAGATGCTGACCACACGCCCGTCCATGCTGCATGCGGTGGCTCTATAGGTAGAGCATGACACAGCGGTCGGTCGGGAGCGACTGCGCCGTACAGGCCAGAACGCCAGAACGCGGAACTTTATATTTTACCTAATATTTTCTAACATGCTTCTCTGAATTTCTGTCTGCGCAACCTTCAATTTTTAAATGTTTTCCGCACTGACAGAACTGGTAATGCATGCTGATTGTAAATGCTCCGTTTCAAACGAACAGAGTTTCGATACGAAAATCCTGTTTTATCGAACGTAATTCAGGACTTTTTAAAGCTTCTATCAATTTATATTGTTATTCAGCCTGTCGTTTCTGCAACTGCCGTAAATCTGGAAACCTCGTCAGCTGTTTCTTTGATTTCGTTGCTAATTTTAGTTATTTATTTTCCAGTGTATTTACATCAGAGTACGAGGGAGGAGTACAAACCGTAGATTCGTGGTTTTATGTCATCATAAAGAGAAGTTTTATGCATGAGATTAAAATTGTTGTAAGTGGGTATTCACCGCCGACATTTCGTCTTCAGTGAAGGTGAGGTTGGATTGCAGGTCCTGCTAAATGCACTCGTCTAAAATGCATGTAATACGGACTGAAAGCAATCCAAAGAAAGACGACAGTGGTAAAGAGTAGGAGAAGTAAGATTAGCGATAAACTTAACATCCGAATTGAGACACACAAAGTGGCCAAAGTGAAGCAATTCCGCTGCCTGGAAATCAAAATAACATGACGGATGGTACAATTAGGGCATAATAAACAGACTAGCACAGGCAAAATAAGTCTACTGGTACGAAACGTAGACATTAATTAGAGGTAGTGGACTGTGGGAAAATCGTTAAAGATGTGAATCGTAGGGTTTGAGATGTGGTGCTATAGAAGGATGTTGAAAATTAAATGGACTGATAGGAAATGTGTAGGTTCTCCCCAGAATATCTGAGGAATTCAATATTTAGAAAACACTGAAAGGAATAAGGAGCAAGATGATGGGATATGTGTTAACACATCAGGGTATAGCTATCATGGTTTCTGAGGGAGCTGTAAATGTGAAAACAGTTACGAACGACAGAGGCTGGGATACATTCAAGAAATACTTGAGAATATATGGTGGAAATTTTAGTTTGCGATTATGCGGTTGGCTCCGAAGAGGAAATTATGGTGAGTAGCACGAATCCACTCATCACACTAAAGGATGTGTATGTACCACAATGACTTACTCTTCTAGTAGTAGTCTTTCTGCTTGTTATGAAGCATCAAGATATACAGTCACACTACTAGATTGTTGATAATTTTTTGGGTTGATACGGACTTCATTGGGTCCAGGGCATATGCCTAACGCATGCCTCCTAGTTGCTGCGGTAGTTGGGTTTCTGTCCTCGTTTACGTATCAACGATTTCAGCCAATCTTCACTTCACTTGATTTTAGAGAGATCTTCATACTGCAATCTCTGTACCTGATCAAATTTCGGTTGAAATTATTTGGGTGTTTAGCGATTTCGATTGCCTCCCTGTAGAACCTTTCGTAATATCCGCTTGTGGCCGCTAGTACTTGCGTCTCCTCGAAACCGAAAGGAGGAGGGCGTGAAATTAAACGGTATATGGATGCCGGTGTTAAAGAAGATGTGTACCACCCGTCCACTACTGGGTGATGGCAACGGCGATCGACGGCGACGGACAGCGGCCAATTGCACTGACGTTTTCAAAACACGTGACGTCACATCGCGGCGCGGGAGCGCGCACACGGAATTTTGCGGCAGTCAGTAGTGAGCCAGTGGGTGTGTTGGACCTTCCATCGACCTACGAACTCCCTTGAAGATGTCTCCCGCAGTCGGAGACGAAACGTTGGGAATTGAGACAAAATTCATCAACCGACCACGGCATAACAGCCCGGATAATTATAATGGACATGATATTTGGGGCCGTGAAAGTCTACATTTTAGTTTCTCCTTGTAAGTCACACCTTTGTGCAGTCAGTGCTAAGAGACGCCTGAGGAGGTACAAAGAGAGACTGCCATGGGCAGTAGATGACTGGAAACGTGTGATCTGGTTGTGATGAATCGTACTAGACCCTGTGGTAATCCGTTATTAGGGTGTGGCTTCATTATTGTGCTTAAGAAAATGGTAAATTCGGAAGAATAGGAATACGTTTTACAATATTGTGTAGTGCTTACAGTAGACGAACATTTCTGGCGTGATGACCCTCGGTATCAGCATGAGAATGCATCCGGTAGTAGAGCAGCAACTGTTTGTGACAATAACATTCCTGAAACAGACAGGTCTGTGTAGCGTCTCGACCTGAACCCAATGGAAAACATGTGGAATGAGTTAGAGCGTCAATTTTGCTCTAGATTCTAACGTCCGACATTAGTCACTTACAACTTGAGTCAAATACCTTTTATTTTACGTTGTTTTCAGCGATTCAGTTTTATTTCTTCTTTAACAATGGTTGTTATGTGTGTGTGTGTGTGTGTGTGTGTGTGTGTGTGTGTGTGTGTGTGTGTGTGTGTGTGTGTGTGTGTATGTATGTATAAAAGTTGCTTGTTACCATGAATACTGAATGCGAGTTTGACATTTTCACTCTGCAGTGCAGTGTGCGCTGATACGAAACTTACTGGCAGATTAAAACTATGTGCCGGACCGAGACTCGAACTCGGGACCTTTGCCTTTCGCGGGCAAGTGCTCTACCATCTGAGCTACCCAAGCACGACTCACGCCCCCTCCTCACAGTTGTACTTCTGCCAGTGCCTCGTCTCCTACTTTCCAAACTTTACAGAAGCTCTCCTGCGAACGTAACTAGCACTCCTGAATCGTGCTTGGGTAGTTCAGATGATAGAACACTTTCCCGCGAAAGGCAAAGGTCCCGCCTTCGAGTCTCGGTCTGGCACACAGTTTTAATCTGCCAGGAAGTTTCATGAATACTGAATATTTACAACCTGTTTGGAGTTTCCAGATAACAAGTCAAAAATTCATGGCCATAAATTGAATTGAACTGAATCACTAAATTCTCTGAATTCGGCCTCTGAGGAAGAATGGGCTGCCATTCACCCATAGACAAGTAATCACTTCACTGAAAGCAGAGTTCAAGTAATAAGAAAGGCAAAGGCTGGACGCGTCCCATTGTCCACTAACAGATCTCCAGATGCTTTTAGTCCGATAATTCACCTTACGTAATAACAGTGTCGAAAAACTAATCCGCCAAAATGATTAATGGTCAGACCGATAGCAAAAAACAGTACTTGTATTGACAACTGCGTTACATAGTCCACAGATTCCACGTGTCAAGCAGTTGGCGCTGTAGTTTGTCACTTCTTCATCGACATTTACATCTGTATCGATACTCCGTCATCAAACTTGAGGCATATGGTGGAGGGCACCTCGTACTAGTGATACCCTTTCCTGTTCCACTTGCACTCGCAAACAGAAAGAGGGGAAAACGACTGTCTACATGCATCCACAGCAGCCCAAATTTCACGTATCGTATCTCGTAGTCCTTATGCTCAGTGTATGTTGGAAGCAACAGAATCGTACTGCACGCAGCTTCAAATGTCTGTTCTCTAAATTTTCTCAATTGTGTTCCTCGAAAACAATGTCTCATTCCCTCCAGGGACTCCGACTTAGGGTCTCGAAGCATCTTAGTTACGCTTGCGTGTTGTTCAAAACTGCCAGTAACAAATGTAGCAGCCAGCCTCTGATTTGCTTCGATGTCTTCCTTTAACCCGACATGGTACTGATCTCAAACATTCGACCAGTGTCAAAGATTAATTCGCAGTTGCGTCCTGTATCCGGTCTACTTCAAGATGAACCACAGTTTCCTAGAAGTCTTCCACTAAACCGACGTCACTGAATGCGGGTTTAGAGGGTCAGCACACCGCTCTGTTGGCCTTATGTTAGTTTACGATTCCGAATCCTCACAGCTCCTTCCATTTCATATCGTCTTGCAACGTTACGCACAAATATTTAAACGACATGGCTATGTCAAGCAGAACACTACTAAAACAGTAACCGAACATTGCGGCTTCGCTTTTCCTACTCATCGGCATTAACTTACAATTTGTCTAACTTCTCTTGTATCCACCTACATTACTCAATTTCGACACCTTACCGTACACCACAGCATCATCCTAAACAACCGCAGATTGCTGCCCAGCCTCTGTCAAATCGTTTAGAATATACCGATCCTATCACACTTCCTTGGGGCACTCCTGACGAAAACCTTCTCTCTGATAAACACTCGCCATCGAGGACAACATACTGGGTTCTGGAAGTCTTCGAGCCGCTGACGTATCTGTGATTCTATTCCATATCCTTGTACCCTATTTAACAGACTGGGATGGGGCACCGTGCCAAAGACAATCCAGAATTCTAGAATATGGAATCTGCCCGTTGCTCTTCGTACATAGTTGACGGTACATTATGTGAAAAAAGGCTAAACAAATGGCTCTGAGCACTATGGGACTTAACTTTTGAGGTCCTCAGTCCCCCAGAACTTAGAACTACTTAAACCTAACTAACCTAAGGACATCACACACATCCATGCCCGTGGCAGGATGCGAACCTGCAACCGTAGCGGCCGCGTGGTCCCAGACTGTAGCGCCTAGAACCGCTCGGCCACCCCGACAGGCAGAAAAGGGCTAGCTGTGTTTCGAAAGAACTTTGCTTCCTAAACCCATGCCAATTTACGGACATAAACTTCTCAGTCGCAAGGAAATTTATTATATTCGAACTGCGATTCAAGAATTCTGCAATAAACCGATGTTAGGGTTATTGGTCTGTAATTTTGCGGATCTGTTCTCTTACCCGTACGTCCCTTTTCGTTTATACAGAATAAATAGTTTTAAGAGTTTTCGGCTCATAATCCTTCCCCGCCGAGCTGCTTTCTCCAGCGGCAGTAGCACAATCCGGGAGGTGCACAGTCTGTAATTACAGACGCTCGCTAAAACAGCAGCGCCGTGGCCCACTTTGATCTCGCGCTACCTCGCGGCCACGCGCACTATGCCCTTTCTTTTTTCTTTTTTTCAGCGGCAATGTTTCTGCCTCGGCTAACGAGCCAGATATGTAGCGCGTCTCTAACGCCGAGTCTCTCAGCGGGCCATTATTATAGGCCGTGCCCCGCACTAGGACAGGCGCAGGGGCCCACAGGGCACCGTGCCGGCGCCCGTTGTATATAATTAGTCGAGCTGCCTTGTCGCGGTCTCAGCCCCCAGGGCGCCCACCTTGTCCGTCCCTCTGAAGCTGTTCTTCCCTCTGAAACACACACACGCACACACACACACACACACACACACAGACAGAGAGAGAGAGAGAGAGAGAGAGAGAGAGAGAGGGAAAGAAAGAGAGAGACACGCGGCTGAACGGCAAAAGGGGAAACCCCGGTGAGGCGTAACGGCGGAAAAAAAGGAGAGCGGAAAAAAATTACATAGCCGCGCGGTGCGCAGACAGGCGGCTTTGTTCCGCGTTCGGGAATCTGCGAGTGTGTTCGTGTCAGTGCGTTGCCCCGGGCTGGGCAGGTTTGGGCTGCAGTGAACTTTGACCGCGACTTTGGGTAGAGCTGCGGCCAGGCGCGGCAGTCGCTCCCTCTGCTAATGGAAACACAGCCGTGTCTGGCTGCTGGCGCCGCCTCTGCCGAAGTTACGTCTCCCGCAGGCATCTGCCGCGCCGCACCGCGCTAAATCTTGGCGAAAGCGCTGGCCCCTCCTGCATAGGCAACCTGCGGCGCACACTGGCTCCGGACCGATTCTCCTCCTGGCACGACCGCGCTAGAGACTTGATTAGAGGCAACGAACGAACGCGCGGACGATGGTCTTACGGACAGAATCTGGCTACTTTAGCCCCTTGATCGAGTGATTTCCACTGAGAGTTTATACAGTCACGTGGCAATGGCGTCGGATGTGGCGTAAGGCACGTGTCACATATTTTGTAATCTAGTGACAGTATAATGTACAATGACTACACGCAGGGCGAATCTGCATACTGTAAAACGTCGTGGTCTCCTGACCTTCATTGCTTTCATATTTCGCACATCAAGATGCTTCATTCGAACCCAAACTCGATAAGATAAAGTCAATGTTGTATGAATTCATGTAAACGATATGCAAATAACAAGTAAATTGCAAGTGCACACAGAGATTGAAATATTCAAGGCTGGTCTACACACACACATTCAAGACACGACGCTCACAAAAGCTTTTAGTTTGGGAGAGGCCAACCGCACGCCAGGAGATCGGTCCCTTCAGAGGACGAGTCAACATATCTACATCGGCTGGCAACTGCACGTAGTGCAGACAGCGTTTGCCCGAGTTAAACGGAGAACGATCCCGTGTTCGGCTTAAAAGCAAATTCCGCTACATTGCGTGGGAGCACCCAGACTATGCATTCTTTACAAGCATAGCACGCAGTTTCAGAGGTTTTTACAGGGAGACAGCAAACGCCAAACACCGATGCTACAGACTTCCGGACTGGTCGCCTTAAACGAAAAGCGATTCTCCCGGTTTAGAAGAGCAATGCTGATTGGCAGACGATATTCTTGATGCCTTGAGCTGAAAGAGTAATGGAAGAGACCGAAAGATATACCCCTTCACTTCTGGCATGGAGAGGGGCCATTTCGTTGTCGACCTTGGAGCGAGAACACATACTGAGAGCGTGTGTGCTCGTACGTGTACTCAAAGAGCGAGGAACAAGTCTCTCCTCAGTACTTCACTGGGAGAACACCTCTGTCAAGAGCGAATCGGAGTGCGACTCTATATTGAGTCCTTGCGATTAAGCGTTGTTCACTGTCTTGGCCACCACACTTATTGTGTGATGTGAATGGACAGAGTTATAGTTAAACGCCTGTGAGCGAATTTTTGAGTGGCATCGCGGTGGACTGGTTATCTGACCGGTGTACCCTGCCAATAGTTAGACTAGGGGCGAATAGGAGTCCTTGACTTCATCAGGGCGTAGGGAGAGTTTGATTGGCGAAGGTCAATCCAGATAGAACGAGAGTTATCTTATTTGTCAGCAGCGAGCAGCGCAGACAGCAGTCATCGCAGCTTATGGTATTGTGCGCTACAGCTCTTGCGAGCCCCATATTTCCTCCACAACAATACACTTCACTGCATTTAACACGTGACAGCCTCAACCGTACCTAGCAACATTGTAACGGAAAATTATTCAAGTTGAGTAGGCCCGGCTCTTATCCATTCTTCCAAGTCAATAACAATCTTAAACTTTGTATAGATATTTCATTAGCGAATCCTCTCCTCGAGAGGTAACTTCACATACCGAAAAGAACCTGGAAATAACTTGTTCATTTCAGAACTAAAAGTGCCATTGTGATTTCTCAGAATTTTTGCAAAATAAATAAATAAATAAATAATCTTCGTTAGTTTCATGTTTTTCTTACACTAACTAGCACTACTCCAGTACCCAAGCATCCCACCAGTTACATAAGAAGTTTTGTGAATTTTTGTGTCATTTCCTTACAGTGAATATTTATTGCTGAAAGTTTTTCAGGCGGTTCTCTTTAGAACGTTAGGAGTATCTGTCTGACTTCTGGAGTAGTGTGGGGGGGGGGGGGGGGGGATTGCATCTTGCAGGAGCCACAGGGTAAAGGGTAAATCTCAGATTAATCCGTTGCGCAGAATACGTAAATTAAAATTGCTCTACATGGCACTCATAAAATTTCTCTGCAGTTAGATTATGCGTTGGAAACGTCGTCCTAGGGCCAGTGTGCAAGGTTGTAACCGGTTCATTTTATGAGACATCACTTTCTGCTGACCTGATCGTGATATGCTTCTCACGTACGCTGTTATTTCAAAGTCACGAAGCGTGCGTGGGCGACTGGGGCACCCTGCTGATCTGTTGGATAAATGGTAACCTGACGCCACTCAGTATACGTCTAGTTGCGATACTGGAGTGCAAGTTCCAGCCTTGGTTGACGACGAGCAGCAGCCAGCATGAGTGCATGAACCAGGATCCTGCAACGTTGGCTCAACAGCCGTTGAGGAGACGCTGTCTGTTGCTCATTGGTTGACGTTGGTGGTCAGTTTCTCAACATTTGCGCGTCTGTTCGTCAGTACACAGCTCCGAACCCGTCGTTTACCTCTGTCAACTATGGTCCGTGGTGCACCACAGTTGTATCGGTGGATAGCGGCATTTTGCTATTCTCGGTATCCTTTAACCACGGCGACATGCGGACAGTCTACAAACTTAACCGTTTAGGAAATGCTTCCACTCTTGGTCCAGAAAATGTTCAAATGTGTGTGAAATCTTATGGGACTGAACTGATAAGGACATCAGTCCCTAAGCTCACACACTACGTAAAACTAAATTATCCTAAGGACATACACACACACACACCCATGCTCGAGGGAGGACTCGAACGTCCGCCGGGATCAGCCGCACAGTCCATGACTGCAGCGTCATGAGACCGCTCGGCTAATCCCGCACGGCGCCCTTGGTCCAAAAACCAGTGATCATGCTCTTTTGGATGTCACAAAAATCATTCCGTCTCCAGTCACTACAAAGACTTTTGCGCCTCCCCCCCTCTCCATCTATGGCGACTATGAGTGGTTAAGACGTGTTGACGTCGAACTTTGATGTGACTGGACGTGTATTTCCTTTTAGTTTTGTGTTTTATTAACATCACTAATGTGTGCTTGGGTTTCCTTTGTGTGCTCGCATAGATTAAATAAATTTGGGGTTGATGTAGATCAGTACTGTCAATTCAGTACACGGATGATATACCCCAGTTATTACCCGTTAATGGTTTTGTAAGAACCGACACACAGAAGTCACTTACAAGTTCTTTTCATTTTCGTTTCTCATTGCGCAATTAATTCAACTACATACGCAAGTTCATGGGGAGCGATCTATCTGCCTGTCGGCCGAGCTGGAACAGATCTTAAGGAAACCCAGATGCTTTGCATGTCTGGCAGTGTAGTGCGCTTTCCCTCCCCAACTTCTCTTCATGTGGTGCACATTTTGTCACATTTGACGTACTTTGAGGTGAAATACAAGTGAACAAGCTCTAAAACTGAAACAGGTTATGAAGTAGAGCTCAAGTTAAACCATTTATGTTAAACAAACTCAGTGTTACGTTTCATAGGCCCTCATGGTAGTTTTGTAATGCGACAGCTGTATATTATTAGATATATTTCACACGTTGAAACCAGATTGAAACTCACTGAACGCATGTTGGTTGTTTCCTGAGATCAGGAACGTAAGAACTCCGGGTAACAAATACCATTAGCATGGAAAATACGGAATGTCACCTTTGTTGAGTAATATAGGTAATCAGAAAAATAGTGGTTGAAGTAGGATCTGAACTGCAGAATATTATAAGCTATGCTCCATAACAGAGTTGTGTTCAATAAATAGCAATAGAAGTAAATCAATTGACGTATCAGGATGCAGAATCTTACGCAGATCTGCGAGAGAATCACTCACGTTAAATGCCAGATACACTACCTACTTTCTGTACCGACTATCGTTCACTCATTCGATCGTCTCGTAGCGCGCGTTTCAGCATTATGGGTTAATCCCGGTGTATCAGTAACATTTTTAGTAAGTCAAGTTCGCTAATTGTTATAAAATTCTGGTGGTAATTGGAAGTAAGACATCATGAGGCACCGTTCACCGTGCACCAGACTTTGTCAATATCCTCATCCCTTAGAGAGTAGTAAATAGTTAAAGTTTCATATTAAAATCTGTGGTACGTCCAGAGGTTGCCGTGCCACACCAAAGTCGGCGACACTTATCGATACCACAGGCATTAGAGAGAGCTCGCTGCAATTCTCAACAATTAATGTGAGACACTCCAGAAGACACGCCCGCCCTCTCCATATACCAGCGTCCTCGCACTGAGATCAGTATACTATCGAGCATGCAAGAGGTCAGCCCAGTTTGTGACATCAGCTTGAGCAGCCAATAAGATCATGAGGAAACAGTGATCATGAAGTTTCACATGAACATGTACTTTAGGTGAAGTTGGACGTGGTACTGCAAGACAATTGTCTGTAATCGTGTGCATCAAGCAATGGTTTCATAAACGACAGTTGTAAATATTGTACCCTCTCCTGTGGCAAAGAACATTCTCAAGTTCAGTAAACCTCTCTATTTATTTGTCTAATATAGTGAACTGATATTTCATCTGTTGTTGTTAAAAATGAACCATCTCCCAGAACACTCAAAGAACCCACCTCGTGCCTAGCGATTGCAGTTTCGTCTGGTCAGTAGTTTCACTCCATGGACACAAATATCATCTTGTATTCGTTGTGGCATGCAATGTTCCTTTGAGAAATTTTCTGCCTTGGCTGAAACACATATCGTGTCTACTCATGAAGATTGCCGATTGGAGTCCTGCATGAAAGACCACGTCCTCCCATCACGTCTCAGATACGTCTATGAGTGGACTGGGAAGGTGACTCTAGGAGCTTTATATTCTTCAAGACATTTATCGAGAGTCCAGCGTTATCCTATTGTAACATGCCACTTCTTAACTTTTTCAGGGTAATACAACAGGGTTTAACAGTCTTGTGACATAATGACGAGCATTCAGTCTTCCTTCAACCATCACCCGCTCAGCCCTGCTGACGTAACCAGTAGGTTTTCATGTCAGAATTCCCGGAATTGGAGGGGTGTGGGTCTCTAGGACCGCTGCTTCCTGTGACCTTTCAACAGGTCGTCTATGGCCACTTTTGCGTTGAAATTATCGCCATAAATAAAAGCGAGACTCGTCGATGAACAAAGAAAGTGTCCCAGTTCACTCTGGCTCTACACCAAGCAAATCCCTGCTGCCCGTGTTACGGTGTTAGCAGTAAACGTTGCATGGAAACTCGATCACTACCCATCTTCCACTTATCTGCACCCAACCATTCGTACTGACACTTTACCAGTCTTGTGAAGGTACAGTTCTTCTGGACGGATCCGTGCCCACTGTTGCTGCCACACTGTTGCCCTGAATTCATCTCGTAGCCTTTTGTTATGCTGTCTTTGCACTATAGTGGTGTTGTCGCTATGATGCTCCAGTGGCCATTTTGCCAATGATTCGAACTTTTCCAAAACCCAAAAGATTGCGATGAACGTACGTGCACGTCGTTTGTTCCTGCTGTGTTCTGATCGCCTCTTAAAAGTTCCTACAAATGTAGATGCAGCCAAGTAGCCGCCATGTACTCACAACATTTATCATATGTAGGAATGGCCGGCCGCGGTGGCCGTGCGGTTCTGGCGCTGCAGTCCGGAACCGCGAGGCTGCTACGGCCGCAGGTTCGAATCCTGCCTCGGGCATGGGTGTGTGTGATGTCCTTAGGTTAGTTAGGTTCAAGTAGTTCTAAGTTCTAGGGGACTTATGACCTAAGATGTTGAGTCCCATAGTGCTCAGAGCCATTTGAACCATCATATGTAGGAATGGAACATTCAGTACTGGAAAAATGTCTGCTTAAGGATGAAACTTTAATCAAAATACATGACAGACGGCTGCAAAAGTTGACATTCATTGCTGATTCCCTCATATTTATTAATATTCGAATATAAATACCACAGACGATGTGCTGTGTGTGGACGTATGTTTATTTCATGAACCGACTTGCTTCCTTTTCCCCCACTCCAGTGCCACTGATAATCTCTTATTAGTTACGTCTGCGAGTGTGTGTGCCTGCATCGACTGGTGAGGGAAGAAAAAGTTTTATTGAGTCTGTGCTGTAGTCTCGTGTCTGCAAGCTTTTTGCAGAGGAGTCTCATAAGTTTTTCTTGCCCACGAATAAGAGTGTTTCCCGCTTTCTGATACTGACAGCTTTCCCTATCACTCCTGAAAAAACAAAAGACGCTCTCCGTCGCCAGAGTACTCCACTGCCACCTAAAAATGGGGAGTTGTGACCGTGATCATGACATTGTAACGGTAAGCGCTGCTGTTACTCTGAGGCACAGAGTAAGAAATTTATACCTTTTGCGATCAAGTGTTATTTGAGAAGGAGAATTTCATTGCACTCAATTTCTGCAAGGTTCGAGAGTGTTACTATTTCATTTCAGTGAATATGTATAGTTATTTTACGAGAGAAAACGAGAGCGGAAGAACACTTGGATTTGCTCGCGATGGAGGTGGTCATATACACTTAGCAGGATTCTCTCATTTGGTTAATTACCAGATCTTTTCTTCAAGATACAGGGAGACAGTTATTGAGCTACATGAAATAAAATCGTCGTCACTTTATGAAACAAAATCGTCGTAAATTGTGAGCGGTTTGCCTTAGGACGTTCGAACTACGCAGTTGTCCGCCGGGCATGACGGGAATTAGTATGCACATGACTATTTGGTTTGGCGACAAAGCCCATTTTCATGTGGATGAGTTTATCAGTAAGCAAAACTGGTGCATTTGGGGTGCTGAGAAATCGCGTTTCACGATCAAGAAGTCTCTTCACCCTCGATTGGTGACTGTGTGGCGTGCAGTGTACAGTCTCGGAATGGTCGGCGTGACCTTCCTTGATGAGACGGTGACTACCGAACGGTACGTGAAGGTTTTGGAAGATGGATCCAAAGTGACCCTGATTTTGACAAGATGTTGATGCAATACGGATATCGAACCCATCGAAGACGTCCTGGAGGAGCAAGTTGGGGACTGCATTCTGGCTCTGAGGTATCCAGAGACCACTGGCATGCGCCTCGATTGACCGCCATATTCTCCGAATCTGAACAGATGCGACTTCCTTTTCTGGGGCTGTATTAAAGATAAGGCGTAGAGCAACAGCCCCTAAACCATTACTGAGTTGAAAACAGCCGTTCAGGAGGTCATCGACAGCACCAATGTTCTGACATTTCAGTGGGTCATGCATAATTCCGCTCTTTGTCTGCGCTACATCATCGCCAATGATGGCAGGCATATCGAACATGTCATAACCTACATCCGGATATCTGTAGTGACGTTTACATATTCAATAAAGCGTGTGCACGCCGTACTTTGTAACTAATTTACGTTTCTTTCACATAGTTCAATAATTGTCACCCTGTACAGAAAGACATCACTTTTAACCGTTATTGAGAAGATGGATTTTGAAAATTTTACCTGTATACTGTGTACGGCCTCAATTATTTACGTCCACAGCCGAGTGTGTAGGGCGTATTCTCTTAGGTGCGCGGTCACTTGATTGAATCTTACTGCTGGTACTTTCTTCCTTTCCACGTAATTCTAACAACGTGTATGACTGTGCAAATTATCAATATTTACCGACATATTTATTATTTACGTAGTATATATCCTGAAAAGGGAAGGAAAGCTTTTTTTTAAAATAAGAAACAATAAGTAAACTATGAGGTTCTGCACGAAACAGGTTGATATCGATCTTAGAAAGATGGGAAACAATAATTACGGCTACAGTAGCACCCGTGAAGAACGCCGAATTTTTTTTTTTTCATGTGCGTCACTTTTCAATGTGTTTTTTGCTAAATAAACTAGGGGTTACAGTCATAAATAATTTTCGGTCTTCTCACAATTTAGCGGCATACCACACACATCGAAACTTATCAGTATTGGTACAGACGACGGACGGTATGCATTTGAATTTTTATGCAGCCTTCCCTACAAGCAGTCTCTGGCCTCTGTTCGATGGTGTACGCGCAATTTTGGTACCGTTTTATAAGCTTCATCACCTGAGTATAAAAATAATATCGGAAGGCAGCACCAGGGAAGCACATTTTGGAGGGCTTATCTTAATACTGCCGTTGCCACAGTAAAGTGGGAATGGAGAAAAACGTACCTGTAGTATGATTCGATCCAGCGACCTTGCACTTAAGAATCGAACCACTTACTCGCTCAGCTGTGGACTCCTTGAATACTAGCGACCACGATGAGTATATAAGCAGGCTTAAAATTTTCAAATTCGGTTTTCTCGTAAACAGTTGAGAGTTGCATTTTCCTGTTTACATTTGCTGAAATTCTGGTCGTGCCCATACACTATGTCAATATGAAACAAATCGTGTGAACATGTTGTTGCAGTCCCCTTGTGAGAAACCAATGCGGTTTTGGCTTTAACTGAAGAAAACTTCACAAGCCAAGATCGTTAATAAAGCATTTTATTGGATGACCGGTTTCGGCAGAGCTATAATGCCATCGTAGGATCATAAGCTTTAAAATTTTTACAACATATTGTCCATCAACCTGGTTTTCGCATCGCGGAGTGCTCTATGTTGGGCGTGCTAGTTGTTTTGGTTGTTGCGTTGTCAGTCTCATATGCTTTATGTTGTGACAGTCTGTACGTGGTGTCTGGACTCTCTGACACCCCCTGTATTGATCCGTAATTAGAGTTTTTCCTTTTACAGGATCCCGTTCCCTGTCTTCCAGGTGGAGTACACATCGTCAGCTACTGTAGTGGCGTTTGAACTAACATGACAATTATGCGGCATTGTCGCGCTTGTGCAGAAACAAGGGATCATGATACTCCGATTTGTATAGTGTGATCGTGATTCGCCCATGTGTATCACAACTGGGGTTTACGGAGCTAAACGTGTGTATTTATGGCGCACAAAAATAAATGCCTAAAACGGGTTCGTAGCGTTCAGTAAAGATGTTCATAATGTGACACACACTCTTGCCTACGGGTTTACATACATAACACTTTTCTTTAACTTTTGGACGAAATATTTATGTGAATAATCATACGACTTCTGTCTATGGCAGTCGCGTGCTGAAACTGATAATGTGAAACATTTATTTTATTTTTATTTATTTATTTATTTATTTATTGTTCCGTGGGACCAAATTAAGGAGAAGTCTCCATGGTCATGGAACGATTCAATACATGAAATTATAACACGATATTAGAAACAGATAAAATGAAATATAAAAAAAACATATTCAGGTGACAAGTCGAAAGTTTAAATGAAGAAAATCAACAATGTAACAATGGAATTTGCTTAATTTTTTAGCTCTTCCAGGAGCTCCTCGAAAGAATAGAAGGAGTGAGCCATGAGGAAACTCTTCAGTTTAGACTTAAAAGAGTTTGGGCTGCTGCTAAGATTTTTGAGTTCTTGTGGTAGCTTATTGAAAATGGATGAAGCAGAATACTGCACTCCTTTCTGCACAAGAGTCGAGGAAGTGCATTCTACATGCAGATTTGATTTCTGCCTAGTATTAACTGAGTGAAAGCTGCTAACAACAAACGACATTAAAGAAAATATACACTGTGAGGGCAATGTCAGAATTCCCAGATTTTTGAATAGGGGTCGACAAGAGGTTCTCGAACTTACACCACATATAGCTCGAACAGCCCGTTTTTGAGCCAAAAATACCCTTTTTGAATCAGAAGAATTACCCCAAAAAATAATACCATACGACATAAGCGTATGAAAATATGCGAGTAGACTACTTTTCGTGTTGAAATGTCACTTATTTCAGATACTGTTCTAATGGTAAATAAAGCAGCATTTAGCTTCTGAGCAAGATGCTGGACATGGGCTTTCCACAACAGCTTACTATCTATCCGAACGCCTAGGAACTTGAACTGTTCTGTCTCGCTTATAATATGCCTATTCTGTCTGATCAAAATATCGGTTCTTGTTGAATTGTGAGTTAGAAACTGTAAAAACTGAGTCTTACCGTGATTTAGCATCAAATTATTTTCCACAAGCCACGAACTTATTTCATGAACTACATTATTTGTTACTGTTTCAATATTACACACAAGATCCTTCACTATCAAGCTGGTGTCATCAGCAAATAGAAATATTTTTGAATCGCCTGTAATGCTAGAAGGCATATCATTTATATAAATAAGAAACAGCAGTGGGCCCAGCACCGACCTTTGGGGAACGCCCCACTTAACAGTGCCCCATTGGGACTGAACATCACTACCACTCTCAATATTGCGGAGAATTACCCTCTGCTTTCTGTTCTTAAAGTAAGCGGCGAACCAATTGTAAGCTACTCCCCCTACTCCATAATGGTCCAACCTCTGCAGCAATATTTTGTGGTCAACACAGTCAAAAGCCTTTGTTAAATCAAAGAAAACACCTAGCGTTCGCAACCTTTTATTTAATCCGTCCAAAACCTCACAGAGAAAAGAGAATATAGCATTTTCAGTTGTTAAACCATTTCTAAAACGAAACTGAACATTTGACAGCAAATTATGTGAATTTAAATGCTCCAGTAACCCAGTATTCTCGATAACTATATGATTCCCTGTTGGGACTAGGTTTCTATTTAGTTCACCTGCTATATTCAGAAAGTGATTATTAAATACTGTACATATATATGCGACTTATCAGTAACACGGACATTCCCACTACTCACTGATTCTATATCCTCGACCTGTCTCTGCAGACCAGCCACTTCCTTTACGACTGACCATATGGTTTTAATTTTATCCTGAGACTTAGCTATTCTATCTGCATACCACATACTTTTTGCCTTCCTGATAACATTTTTAAGCACCTTACAATACTGTTTGTAATGGGCTGCTGCATTTAGATTTTGACTGTTTCTAACGTTTTGATATAATTGCCACTTTGTTGTACAAGATATTCTTATCCCTCTAGTCAGCCACCCAGGCTGCCTGTTTGTGCCAGTACCCTGTTTTAAACGTTCTAACGGAAAGCAACTTTCAAAGAGCATGAGAAAAGTCTTGAGAAAAGCATTATATTTATCGTCTACTGTATCAGCGCTATAAACATCTTGCCACTCTTGTTCCTTTATAAGGTTTACAAAGGTCTCTACAGCAACTGGATCAGCTTTCCTGAACAGCTGATGACTATATTTAACACGTGTTGCAGCACAAAAATCTTTTAAAGTTAAAATTTGTGCATCATGATCTGAAAGGCCATTCACCTTTTTGCTAACAGAATATTTCTAAATATTAATCTTAATTTAAGGTATCCAGGGAAATACAGGTACATAAATCACATAGGAATGAAATAAATAGGAACTTAAGGGCAACCAAGGGAAATGGCAGGATAAATGTAAAGAGTTTGAAAGAAATGACGGTCGGAAGGACTGACGTAGCATGTAGACAAGTTGTAACAGCCTTCGCTGAAATGAAAAGCAATGGCAGCATCACTGAGATACAGAGGGAATTCTATTGTTAAAGGCATAGGAGAGATTGTCTGGAAAGGCTCTTTGAAGGGAGGAACTGACTTACGAAGCGATAGTGGAAGAAATTGGAGTCAAAGTGGATGTAATAGAATATTATGTACCAGACTCAAAATTTAAAAGAGTCTTGGAAGACTTGACATTAAATAAGGCAGAAGGGACTGATAACATTTAACCGGAATTTTGAAAATTACTGGGGGAAATGACAACTAAACGATTACTCAAGTTCATTTGTAGAATCTATAAGTGGCGACATACCTTCAGACTCGTAGAAATATTCGTTCATTTCCGTAGATAGCAATTGTAGGTAAGTTAGAAATCTATGACGCAATTAGTTTAACAGCTCATGCATTCCAGTTGCTGAGAACAGTAGTATACAGAAGAATTAAAAGTAAACCGACGTTATGTTAGGTGATCAGTTTGGAATTAGGAAAGGTAAAGGCACTAGAGAGGCAGTCCTGACTTTGCGCTTCATAATACAAGAAAGACCAAGACTCGCTCATAGGATTTGTTTAGCATGTAAAAGCGTGGTTCAAGATGTTCGAAAGTCCGAGAAAAATACTCGTAAGGTGTAGGGAAAGAGTAATAAGCAACAAAGAGGGAGCAAAAAGTTTGGAAGCCCAAGAACGGAGTGCTGGTGTTAGACAGGGGTGTAGTCCTTCGCCCTACCTTTCACGCTGTAGAATGTAGAAACATGGCTGAAATATAAGACAGTTTCATGAGTGGTTTAAAATTCGGGGTGAAAGGATATCACTGATATGATTTGCTGACGCCGCTACTGTCATCGGTGAAAGTATAAGAATTACAGGATCCGTTACATGGAATGAGCAGTCTAATGAGTATAGAATATGGATTGAGAGTCAACGGGAGACGAAAGTAAGGAGAAGTAGAAGAAATGAGAACTGAGAGGAAGTTAATTGTTGGTCGCTAAGAAGACGAAGTTAAGGGATTCTGCTATCGTGGAAGCAAAATTGTATGAGCCCTCAGGTATCAAACTGTGGGAGGTGGCTCAGTGGTAACACATATTCGAAATGTCGACGGTAAAATTCCTGATCAGCCAAACCAGTTAACGTTTTCCTTGGTTCCCCAAAACCCATTAGGGCAAATGCCAGTTTCTCGGAAGGGGATACTCAATTTCCTTCTATATCCTTCTTGAAACTGAGCTTTTCTCGGTCTCTGATGACCTCGCTATAATCTAATCGTTCTAGCTTCCTTCCTCGGTAGCGAACTTCAAAAACGCTACAATAACGTAAGAACATGCTTTCTGCTCCTCAACCATGGAAGATGGATCATTAACACAGAAGCGCATTGACATAGCATCAACTACAACTGTAATATCATCACTGAGAGCAAAACATAAAGCAGGCAATTTCGGGTAAACAAGAGCTGTCTACCTAACTTACAGCTGACGAGCATAGCGCACTGCCCAGAGAATCAGCACAATGCAATGCCTGGCTCGTGCTTCACGTCTGTTGCATACAGTGCCCAACTGTCAACGACAGAAAGCAAACTGACTGCCATTAACGAAAGGCATAATTATTACGATAATGTGTTGTCAGAAGTAATGGACGGACGAAAGTAGCAGCCCAGTGATGATGATCTTGAGCATAAAAATCTCTGTTTAGAGTGCCCGGGACATGGAGTACTACACATCTATTACTTTTTTTGGAAGACAAACTACCACATGTGGATTCAACATCAATAAACTCTACATGTCCCTCTTTTCACAGATGGTTGCGGCTGTTCAGTACAGAATATCAAATCAAACGCCTTTTAGCCGTCTAAATTTCACAATTGTTATTCTATTGGGCTACCAGTTTCGGTGATATGTTACTCCATCTTCAGGCCCACTAACGGACGTGTAGGAAGATTCCCACCTTTGGCCCAGTCGAAATAGGGGCCAGCATTCAAAGACTGGTGTCCATAGGTGATTTAGCAATCACTTCAGACATCATCAGCAACGAGTAATCCTGTTGAGCGCTGTCGTGACCTCATAATGAATGAAGTTGTCTGATTTGTTGGCGTCTCAGTGTGAACTGTCCAACGTACGTTCAAGGAATGTAACACGTCGAAGTAACTGTTACCGTAAGGAGCTTCAAATGGCTCTAAGCACTATGGGACTTAACGTCTGAGGTCATCAGTCCCCTATACTACTTAAACCTAAATAACCTAAGGACATCACACACATCCATGCCCGAGGCAGGATTCGAACGTGCGACCGTAGCAGCCGCGTGGTTCTGAACTGAAGTGCCTAGAACCGCTCGGCCACAGTGGCCGGCACCGTAAGGAGCATCAGAACCACCATCACACTGACGTTTCAGTAACAGCTGCTTCAAGAAATTCCCACACGACTTCGATCACCCATTGCCCCAGCTGGGTATGTTTGGTGGAGACAATGACACCAAAGAAACATTCTTCAGATACAGAAATCACCGTAACCGTCCTCTGACTTTGTTAGAAGCTTCGCCATTATCGAAGAAGAACTGAAAAGCATACAGAATCTTTTACAACTTCTTAACTGCTTGATTAGTCCTGAAGATTCAGTCAACTTGAAAATCACATTTAATAGAGAAAAGTAAATGGTATTCTGTGAAAATGGTAACCAATTGTAAACTGCTTATTAGACTGCATTGGACTGTTGTATATAAAAGCTATAGCGTTGGCTGTAAGGGACCGTCAATGATGCCAGTGAAATCAAATTAAAAATATTCCGATAGAAAAGTGAAACTTGAGGAATGTCATGGACATGCTTTCATTTCTATGACACGCGGTTCGTTGTCTGTAGAGAAACCTGTGAAAAGGAATAAACAATCACTATTCAGTTCAACAACACCACTCTCATGCGTTGCTGACTGCGTTTGATCTTTGGTTCTGTGACGGCAATGGAACGCCGAACTCTGTGATGATACGCGAACCCAGCGGAACAGGCATTTCTGTAGGGACATACCATATTTACCCTCGCTTTTCACACGCATATAACGTTAAATATTTTTCTCCGAGTCTTTGGCACAGACGACAAAATTTTTAAAATATTTGTTACAGTAATTAAATACCGCGCTTTTGTAGTCATCGGCGGCAACTGAATTTCGGATCACCGAACACAATAGGCTTCCTGAAGGCCCTCTAAGCGAAGTGAATGCAGAGTCGGTGAATAGAGAAGGTGTGAAAACGCGGTGCTGACAACGGAGAAACAAAAGGTAAGAATGGTTATTAAAACTCACAGGGCAGAATGGAGTGGGGGAAAAAGAGGATGCAAAAGTATTTCCAAGCGCGGAAAAAATGTAATAGGTCGTCTGTCTGTCGAGTCCTTGTTCGGGCGCGTGGAATAAGCTTTTCGTTTTGTCACCGGCCGCTTTTTGTTGCATCAGTGAAAGAGGAGGCGGCCTGTGTCACCGTGCGAGGGTCGGTAGAGTGATGGCGTTCGCGGGGGAGGAGGGGGCGGGTCAGAGAGGGTGAGGTGTCTATAAATACTGAAGCAGCGGTCGCGACTGATCGATGCACAGGTGACGGGCGGGTCTGCGCTCTGGAGCGGCAGTGGACGCGGCGGACGCGTTTTGTCAAAGAAATCATCGGACGCAGTCAGCCGCGCAAAATTCACGACCTAGTTCGGGGATGGTGCTCTGTGAGAAACTGCTTCACTGCTCCAGATATTCCACTGGCGGCTCGCCGCACAAACCTACATGAAATGCAAATTACGTTTTCAGTGATCTAGAAATACTAGTCTGGCGTAAATATCGTAATAAGTGTTGTGACAGTGGTAAATAAACCAAACGTGAGGTACAGCCCTTTATTTACTCCACTCCCAGTTGCGAACACTGATTTTTAGCCGTGACGGGCAAGTATTAGATGTTTTCACGTCAGTTACTGTTTAACACGACAGATTCACGTCGTGTATTGCTACCTCCAGGTTAATATATCGTGACGAAACAGCCACACACGCCAACGAACTTGACATATTACACTGCAACTAATTTGAGAAAAATCTGTAAATGGCCAATAACGGCTGAATTATGTAAATGTATGTACAGCAGGTGAACATGGAGGATAGATCAGCGTTAAAGAAGGACAAGAGAATTTTGAAAGTTAGAACGATTTTCTTCTGTTCTGGAAGTACGACAAATAGAAAAAGCAAGAGGCAGTAAAGAAACAATAGCCTGGGTTGTATAAGGCATGTGATGTACCTTCGGAGGCGTGCCTTAAGGTGCGTGAAATATTTCTGTTTCAGTTTTATTTTGTACACACTAAATAAAAAAAAATAAAAAAACAGATAGTAATATACAAAAAGAGAACCCTGTGAATAGAACAACATTTAAGAAATATTATGTTTGGAGTGCATCTCTAGACGGAAGCGGAACATGAACAATAGAGAAAACAGACAG
This sequence comes from Schistocerca americana, assembly GCF_021461395.2. Lineage (NCBI taxonomy): Eukaryota > Metazoa > Arthropoda > Insecta > Orthoptera > Acrididae > Schistocerca > Schistocerca americana. The sequence continues at coordinate 174,960,481 of NC_060122.1, read as the reverse complement.
CAAGCGGTTAAAAGCGTTTGAAATGTGCTGTCATAGGAGACTGTTGAAGGTTAGATGGATTGATCGAATAAGGTATGAGAAAATTTTGCAATGTGTCAACGAGATTGGGCACATATTATGACATGACTCGTTTTTAATAACGATAGTTGAAGGTATAGTGGAGGTAAATAATCGCACCGACAAGCCTAGGTATGAGAGAAATGGTTGACGATCTGGGACGTAGCAGTGACGTCTAAATGGCTAGTTGGCAAGTGAAATTGCTCTAACAAGCAACCTGCATGTTGATGACCAAACTGTAATAGGGCAGATGGTAATAAAAAAAATTTAAACAAAGAAATGTTTCGACAGTGAATGCGGTATCTCGATAGCGTACGATACATCATGAGCAGTCAATAACAAAAAAAAAAAAAAAAATCACTTCGCCGAACGGAAGGTTCAAATGGTTCTGAGCGCTGTGGGACCTAACTGCTTAGTCCGCAGCTCGTGGTCGTGCGGTAGCGTTCTCGCTTCCCACGCCTGGGTTCCCGGGATCGATTCCCGGCGGGGTCAGGGATTTTCTCTGCCTCGTGATGACTGGGTGTTGTGTGATGTCCTTAGGTTAGTTAGGTTTAAGTAGTTCTAAGTTCTAGGGGACTGATGACCATAGATGTTAAGTCCCATAGTCCTCAGAGCCATAACCTAACTGCTTAGGTCATCAGTCCCCTAGCACTTAGAACTACTTAAACCTAACTAACCTAAAGACATCACCCACATCTATGCCCGAGGCAGGATTCGAACCAGTGACCGTAGCAGTTGCGCGGTTCCGGACTGTAGCGCCTAGAACCGCTCGGCCACTCCGGCCGCCCGCAAAACAGAAGGATAGATTATTATAAGATAGCTCTGAACGATTAGTACCGTAAAAAATGGAAATCACATTACTGAGTAACCATAAAGGATTCCTCGCAGAGCCGAAGAAGAAGGAGAATCCCAGAAATAAGTGTGCAGAGAGGTACGAAAACACAGAAACCGGCAGGAAGATAGGAGCACAGTTTCAACGTAACCTGAAAGGAAGTAACAGAATCAAGCTGATATAAAATTATATTTGATTTTAATGATACGAAACAAAATCCACCATTTCTTCATTTACAAGTATGAAACTCCGCAAACATCAAAATTTAAGGCCGAAGACGCTTTACATACGTGTATCTTTAGCAAAAGCGATGGCTAAGTGACACGTTGACCCATCTGATTGGAAAAGTTCCTTCCTTAGATGAATACGGTGGCATAATGTTTAGCTGTAGTTTTTGACTACTTCTTCTTCTCGCGACTAGTTTCTGCTTTTTGAATCATTATTAAGAGTTTAGCTACAAATAGGGGACATTCGCATATAAATGGGAGCGTCTTCACACTTAGTACTTCAGTTAAAGTCGTCGTGTACAGACCACAGTCCCTCAATTATGTTCAAATGTGCGTGAATTCCTAAGGGAGCAAACTGCTGAGGTCATCGGTCACTAGACGTACACACTACTTAAACTAACTTAATGTAACTTATGCTAAGAAAAACACTCACACCCACGCCAGAAGGACGACTCGAACCTCCGGCGGGAGGGGCGGCGCAATCAGTGACAGGGCGCCTGTAACCGTGAGGCAGGCTCTTCCTCAGCGAAATGTGAGAGTTATCTGTGAAGTGTTACAGTTCTATTTCCAGTGAGTGTATACACCGACGAACCAAAACGTTATGCTTACAGTCTTAATAGCTTATTGGTCCACCTTTGGAACAATACGTCACAGACTCTGCGTACCATGGATTCGACAGTTTGTTGGTATGTTTACAGGGCTACGACACACCAGATGTTCACGCACAAGTCAAGTAATTTCCTTAAACAGGAGGCCGCTGATTTGTGTACGCAGTGATGCTCCTGATAGCAAACAAACGGGTTCAATTGGATTCAGATGAAGCGAATTTTGTGGCCAAGACATGAAACTGAGTACAGTCATCCTCCTCAGACCTCTGTAGCACGGTCCTGGCCTTGAGACACGTACAGTTATCCTCCTGGAAGATGACGTATTCGGCGGGGAAGACATCAAGCGTGGAAGGCTGTATGTGGTCCATATCTGCCAGTGAGTCTTCGACTACTACCACAGGTCCCACGCGAGCGCAGCACAATGTCTCGCACAGAATGATACAGCACCACCAGACTGAATCCTTGACGGGGTGCTCTTTTCGAACTGCCGTCCGCGGGGATGACGGCTTTCGTGGAGACGGCTATCGACCTGACTTAACAGAAACGTGAATCATCAGACGAGGCGACACGTTTCCATTGATCCACGGGTAGATCTCGACGATCCCGTGGTCACTGCAATCCTAGATAAATCGCTGGGCCAACGTGAGGACACCTAGGGGTCGTCTGCTGGGGAGCACCATTTCAACAACGTACGATGAAACACTTATGAGTGCACCAGCAACCGGCTCTTTCGGCAAAGATGCCATGGATAGCCACCAAGCCTGTCCTACAGAGTAGGCAAGCATTTAAGTCCCACGTTCTGTGAAGAGTCGTGGACGTCCAACCACTTATCTTCCAGTGGTAGTTTCATTGTGTTCTACCACTTTCCATAATAGCTCACTACAGTAGCACGTGAACATTCGATCAGCCACGTAGTTTTCGAGATACCATTCACAGGCTCTAGATAGCAATGATATCACGATTTCCAAAGTCGTTATGTCAGTAGATTTCCCCATTTGTGACACGTGTCGTCCCTAGAATGATACCCCATCAATCATTGATCTACTTATGTTGTTGTTGTCTTCAGTCCAGAGACTGGTTTGATGCAGCTCTCCTTGCTACTCTATCCTGTGCGAGCTTATTCGTCTCCCAAGACCTACTGCGACCTACATCCTTCTGAATCTGCTAGGTTTATTCATCTCTTGGACTCACTCTACGATTTTTACCCTCCACGCTGCCGTCCAATACTAAATTGGTGATCCCCTGATGCCTCAGAACATGTCCTACCAACCGATCCCTTCTTCTAGTCAAGGTGTGCCACAAATTTATCTTCTCTCCAATTCTATTCAATACCTACTCATTAGTTATGTGATCTACCCATCTAATCTTCAGCATTCTTCTGTAGCACCACATTTCGAAAGCTTCTATTCTCTTCTTGTCCAAACTATTTATCGTCCATGTTTCACTTCCATACATGGCTACACTCCATACAAATACTTTCAGAAACTACTTCCTGACATTTAAATCTATACTCCATGTTAACAAATTTTTCTTCTTCAGAAACGCTTTCCTTGCCATTGCCAGTCTACATTTTATATCCCCTCTACTTCGACCATCATCAGTTATTTTGCTCCCAAAGTAGCAAAACTCCTTTACTACTTTAAGTGTCTCATTTCCTAAACTAACTCCCTCAGCGTCACCCGACTTAATTCGACTACATTCCATTATTCACGTTTTGCTGTTGTTGATGTTCATCTTATATGCTCCTTTCAAGGCACTGTCCATTCCGTTCAGCTGCTCTTCCAGGTCCTTTGCTGTCCCTGACAGAATTACAATGTCATCGGCGAACCTCAAAGTTTTTATTTCTTCTCCATGGATTTTAATTCCTACTCCGAATTCTTCTTTTGTTTCCTCTACTGCTTGCTCAGTATACAGATTGAATAACATCTGGGATAGGCTACAGCCCTGTCTCACTCCCTTCCTAAACACTGCTTACCTTTCATGCCCGTCGACTCTTATAACTGCCATCTGCTTTCTGTACAAATTGTAAATAGCCTTTCGCTCCCTGTACAGGGTGAAAGGAGATATGTTACGACATCACGGAGTAACTTCCATGCGTGAGAGAAGAAAGTAATGAGAACGGCGAGAAACTCAACATCGAAACTATAGATCACGAAGTAGAAGAAGTTAACGAATTTTGTACCTAAGCGACAAAATAATGGCCTTGATTCGACTGGGCATTGAGTCAAACAGAGCTTGGATGGCGCGTACTAGTACAGCTGGATATGCAGCTTCAACACGATACCACAGTTCATCAAGAGTAGTGACTGGCGTATTGTGACGAGACAGTTGCTTGGCCACCGTTGACCACACGTTTTCATTTGGTGAGAGATTTGGAGAATGTACTGTACAGGGCAGCAGTCGAACATTTTCTGTATCCAGAAAGGCCCGTACAGGACCTGCAACATGCGGTCGAGCATTATCCTGCTGAAATGTAGGGTTTCGCGGGGATCGAATGAAGGGTAGAGCCACGGGTCGTAACACATCTGAAATGTTACGTCCACTGTTCAAAGTGCCGTCAGTGCGAACAAAAGGTGACCGAGACGTGTAACCAATGGCACCCCATACCATCACGGTTGGTGATACGCCAGTATGGCGAAGACGAATACTCGATTCCAATGTGCGTCCACTGCGATGTCGCCAAACACGGATGCGACCATCATGATGCTGTAAACAGAACCTGGATTCATCCGAAAAAAGGACGCTTTGCCATTCGTACACCCAGGTTCGTCGTTGAGTACACCATCGCAGGTGCTCCTGTCTGTGACGCTGCGTCAAGGGTAACCGCAGCCATGGTCTCCGAGCTGATAGTCTATGCTGCTGCAAACGTCGCCGAACTGTTCGTGCAGATGGTTGTTGTCTTGCAAACGTCCCCATCTGTTGACTCAGGGATCGAGACGTGGCTGCACGATCCGTTACAGCCATGCGGATAAGCTGCCTGTCATCTCTACTGCTAGTGATAGAAGGCCGTTGGGATCCAGCACGGCGTTCCGTATTACCCTCCTAAACCCACCGATTCCATATTCTGCTAACAGTCACTGGATCTCGACCAACGCAAGCAGCAATGTCGCGGTACGATAAACCGCAATCGTGATAGGCTACAATCCGACCTTTATCAAAGTCGGAAACATGATGGTGCGCATTTCTCCTCCTTACACGAGGCACCATAACAACGTTTCACCAGGCAACGCCGATCAACTGCTGTTTGTGTAAGAGAAATCGGTTGGAAACTTTCGCCATGTCAGCACGTTGTAGGTGTCGCCACCGGCGTCCACCTTGTGCGAATGCTCTGAAAAGTTAATCATTTGCATATCACAGCATCTTCTTCCTGTCGGTTAAATTTCGCATCTCTAGCATGTCATATTCGTGGTGTAGCAATTTTAATGGCCAGTAGTGTATGTTGCAACTGTTACCCCGAGATGAAAAGGTTGGCACAGGAAAATAATCCGTGTCGGGCTGCTTCAGACCAGTCACAAGACGGATGTCTCCAAAAAAAAGTCTTGGGAAAGTACTCAGGCAGTGCTCCATAAGACAGGTTCACGCCAACCATTCGATGTCTCTGGAATTCATGTGCTCCAGAACAGGAAGGACAGTAACCGCTAGAATGTCGTGCACGCAGCGGCGACACCTGTGCTACCGATACTCTCGCCCGGCAATCGTCACGTACAACAGCTTCTTGAGGCCCATGGACTCCGCTTTTCTTCCTGTAACTGCAGCAACGGCTCATTTCCAACAACTTCGGGCCCACTATTATTGACAGCCGCCAAGCCTGCAGGCGTCTCTGCCGCTCCCATCCCAGCGACAGCGAGGGCTCAGATGTTGCTGGTTAGAATTGCTCCACTTGACTGCCAAACGCCCTCTGGTTAGAATTACTCCACCTGACTGCCAAACGCCCTGCGTCCTGTCGCTGTCTCGGTCACGCTGGCGCTTGCGTCCACGCCTTGCGACCCCTCCAGACATCATCGTGGCACTCGACTTGTTACTGGTAGCGTGGGATTCCAACGTACCGTTCCATTAAGCACAGTATATACTAGTAGTTGGTGTATCCAAGAATTGGGCTTTGGAGCCACGCCCTGGCTCGTGTACCACAGCACTCAGCCAGGCCGCACACTTGGCCCACTGGAATGCCAAGCTGTCTGAGCAGGAAGAGGAGGAAACTGCAACCACACAGTACTTAGATGGCAATGCTGTCGCAAGACATACGACTTGGCTTCATATTTCATACTTTTTTACTACTTAAATAAAAAAACAAAACAAATTTTCAGTATCAGGTAATCACTTTTGGCAAGTTGAAGACATACAGGGTGTTCAAAAAGTCAGTCCAAAATTGAAAACTTGATAAACCACGGAATAATGTAGATAGAGAGGTAAAAATTGACACACATGCTTGGAATGACATGGAATTTTATTAGAACCAACAAAGTTTACCAAATGTCCGGCAGATGACGCTGGACAGCAAAAGTCAGTAACTGCTACCGTGACGGGTGAGAGGTACGCCAATATGTTACAGAATCTCATCATTCCCAGCCTGGCTGATAAACACCTGCTGGAACGTACGATGTTTATGCACGATGGCGCTCCACCCCATATTGCTAGCTGCGTGAAAGATCTCTTGCGCGCGTCGTTTGGTGATGATCGTGTGCTCAGCCGCCACTTTCGTCATGCTTGGCCTGCCAGGTCCCCAGACCTCAGTCCGTGCGATTATTGGCTTTGGGGTTATCTGAAGTCGCAAGTGTATCGTGATCGACCGACATCTCTAGGGATGCTGAAAGACAACATCAGACGCCAATGCCTCACCATAACTCCGGACATGCTTTACAGTGCTGTTTATAACATTATTCCTCGACAACAGCTATTGTTGAGGAATGATGGTGGACATATTGAGCATTTCCTGTAAAGAACATCATATTTGCTTTGTCTTACTTTGTTATGCTAATTATTGCTATTCTGATCAGATGAAGCGCCATCTGTCGGACACTTTTGAACTTTTTTATTTTTTGGTTCTAATAAAACCCCATGTCATTCCAAGCATGTGTGTCAATTTGTACCTCTCTACCTACATTATTCCGTGATTTATTCAGTTTTCAAGTTTATACTGACTTTTTGATCACCCAGCATATTTTTTAACTGGTACAAATTGTCCGCATACAAACAGGCACAGACAGTTCCACAGATTTCTGCATTCACATTTCCATGTTGTACAAATGTTGATTAAAACACTGCAGCACTTTGCAGCCTCAACATGGTCAATTAGAAATTCTACCTAAGCAAAACAATGTAAACGCCTTGGTCAGCCGTAGTCTAATAGCACTTGTCTTTAAAATGGGAATTCCATTGCTCATCAGTTCGTTATGTCTTCGCTTGTACGGGGTCGCTTTCAATTGAAACTGCAAAAGTCTCGAAAACAGCTGAAAAACCGATGTAATGCTGTCATTGTCCTCAAACTCTTAGAAAGCTATCTTTCTAATGATATTAACACCTCAAATGCCATAACGAATTCTTCAGTCCTCGCATTTTCATTAACACCAGTGAGCTTAGTTAACCGGAGTGTGTTTTCTGTCAGAAAATGTCCCTTCTACAAGGCGATTTTCTTTTTAAATGTATCCCCTTCACATCAGAAATAAGTTGTTCTTTTAGAATGAGTGTCGTACTATGGGCTGTGTGCAGTAAAGTACACTTAATGTGTGAGGGCTGCAGTCCATCCCAGATCTACCTTAGTACCTGCACTACTTTCTCCTTCATAAATTGAACAAAACCGGATTTAAATCGTAAAACCGTTCCAGCCGTGCGAACTGTCTTTACCAATTCACCTTGCAGTGATATAGAATGTTGTACCACCGAGTGTAATGTCACAATCTGACGTGCAGGTCACCGTGAACAGTTAGAAAAGCGCTCACTCCAGCGGACACTGGGAAAAACTTTCCAAACACACACTTCAGAAAAAGCTTTGCATCACCTCGTTTCCGAGAGTTCCGGAACCTGTAGAGAAACCTGGAACAGAGATCAACAGAAACATCTTTTCCGCACATTTGTTTGCTGATGAAAACCACACATTGCTTATTGTACCAACATACAGCGAGACCGTTAGAGGTGGTGGTCCAGATTGCTGTACACACTGGTACCTCTAATACTCAGTAACTTCCACCTTGTTGCACTCGCTGGACAGTGTGTAAGGCGTTCAGCCTGACCTGGTTGCCTCCAAACACGTCTCCGACCATTGTCTGGTTAAAGGCATATTCGACACTCATCGGTGAGGAGAACGTGATGCCAATCTTGAGCAGTCCATTCGGCATGTTGTTGGGCCCATTTGTACCGCGCTGCATGGTGTCGTGGTTGCAATGATGGATCTCGCCTCGGACGTCAGGAGTGAAGTTGCGCAACGTGCAGCCTATTGCGCACGTTTTGAGTCGTAACACGACGTCCTGTCGCTGCAAGTAAAGCATTATTCAACATGGTGGCGTTGCTGACAGGGTTCCTCCGAGCCATCCACTGCAGTAGTAGCGCTCGCGCGGCCTGTCATCGACAGTTCCTGCCTCTCTGTATGTCCTCCATGTCCGAACAACATCGCTTTGGCGAAGAGTTCTCGGGCTTCCAGCCGGGTGGCGGTGACTTCAAATTGCGACGTTTCGACGAGTGACATACTCGTCATCTTCTGGCGAAGTGCCGAGACTTTGTGAATGCCGGTCCCTTTATACCTGCGGCGTGCCCCCCACCACCTGGCCGCGGGAGGCTGGGTCCAGATGAGCCGGCGGGCGGGGTGGAGGGGGAAGCGGGTGCGCCGTTCGTGTATCTACGGCCGATTCTGGACACTATCAGCTCGCACAGTTATGGACTGGCCAAATACCTGGCGACACTATTAAAACCACTGGTGGGACACTGCAGTCATCACGTGAAAAACTCCGCAGATTTCGTAAGAAGACTGAAGGACATCCGAATACAGAGTGATGACCTACTCGTGACCTTCGACGTCACCTCCTTGTTCACGAAAGTACCTCTACAAGACGCCTTGGCACTCCTTAATCAGCACTTCGAGCCTGAAACAGTGAAGCTCTTTGAATATGCACTTACGACCACCTACTTCAAGTGCAATGGAGAGCATTATGAACAAGTGGATGGAGTGGCCATGGGATCTCCCCTTGCTCCAGGGATCGCGAATCTTTATATGGAACACTTCGAGGAGGTGGCACTACAAACTGCTCACCGTAAACCCAGGCACTTCTTCCGCTACGTGGACGACTCTTTCGTGATGGGGCAGCATGCCAGGCAGGCACTGGAGGAGCATGGACCACCTAAACGGCATACATGAGAAAAAAAAAGAAGTTAGTGATGTAAGCCTATGACCGGGCTAATGGCCTGACTGTAAGCAGATTGCAGCCTTTCTTCCCTACACCACCTGGAGGGAGAAGGTGGTGAGCTCATAGCCTCCTTTTACCCCGATACATTTTATAGCAGGCTGAGAGGATCTGAGCGGTCGTGGAGGGACGAGAACGAAGAAAATACCAGCCTTATCCGTGTTTAAATTTGGGACCTACATGGCAAGAGTCTACAGCTATACCCGCTGGACAACAACGGCCACAACGCGTTAGTACTGTAAGCTAAGGTAAACATCGGTATTATTTTAAAAATTTTAATATATATGCCACAAGATTAAGCAGTATTTCAGTTGTTAAGAATCTAGAAATAGCCTTTAGTTCCCACGCCTTTGATGAGTTTGCCTGCTCTCAGAATTCTATGCTTGGTATTTGTATTTGTGGTTTACATTTCAGTTGTTAAGAATCTAGAAATAGCCTTTAGTTCCCACGCCTTTGATGAGTTTACCTGCTCTCAGAATTCTATGCTTGGTATTTGTATTTGTGGTTTACATTTTGGGTCGTTTCGATAGGCCCATAATCTAGTCTCCTCAATTTCATCTGCTTTCACCCCTTTGTTCTTTTCACTACTAGTATTATATACCAACATTGATTAAGTTCAAAAACTTCGAGTCACAGTGAACTTATTAAGCGATAGTTTCTTTGTATACTGAAAACTCCCCGCTGTGCGGCTGCGAGTTATCCGATCTGTGGATTGTCCATGTGTAGTTCCCATTAAAAAAGTACTAATTCAAACAGAACCTGAAATATTTTGTCATAATTTTCATTTATAACACAAATTTCTGGCTGTGAACTCGTTACCAATTAAAACCGAGCGAGAAGAATTTTGTTACAATTTTTGTTTACGACACAAATTTCGGGTTGCGAAGGCGTAAACGACGTAAACATGCGCAGATTGTTAAATTTCTGGCTGTGAACTCGTTACCAATTAAAACCGAGCGAGAAGAATTTTGTTACAATTTTTGTTTACGACACAAATTTCGGGTTGCGAAGGCGTAAACGACGTAAACATGCGCAGATTGTTAAATATCCTCTGAATCGGGGTTTGAGCTACTAAGTGCCGCAGATATAGGGAACAAAGCGTGTTCGTTAGATGAAGAGGTCGAAGATTAGGCAATCAATGACCATATTATCGATCACGCCGCGGCTCCGAAATGCGTTGATCTTCACTAGACAGAGAGAGAGAGAGAGAGAGAGAGAGACAGAGAGAGAGAGAGAGAGAGAGAGAGAGAAACACTATCCGAACAGGCCTTCAAGGGCCAACGGTACCGATCGACCATGGTGTCGTCCTTAGCCCATGGGCGTCACCGGATGCGGATACCAAGGGGCATGTGCTCGGCACACAGCTCTCGTGGCCGTTGTCAGTTTTCGTGACCGGTGTCGCTGTTCTTAGTCAAGGAGCTGCTCAGCTGGCCGCTTGCCAAAAGCACTCTGCAGACTCGGACGGTGACCCATCCAAGTGCTAGCCAAGCCCGATAGCGCTTCACTTTAATGATCTGATGTGAACCGAGGTCACCACTGCAGCAAGGCTGTTGGTGTCATTAGAGAAACATTGCAAATCTCATTTGACCATGTTTCGACTCTCTCGAAAATCAGAATCGTTGTCAGAAAATATCGAGTCAAAACCACACATATAACACGAATAATTCTTAAAAGTAAACTGACAGCAAGTGGAACGAAATACTGTACGTTTTAACTGTAGTGTAGTAACAAGTTGTACGTTTCCGACGAGCAACGTGTAAGTAATGCACTGGGGTTCTAAATATGAGATTTAGTAGGTTTTGTTAGTACACTGAACAGCAGTTTGCGGTATAAGAAACATGTGTATTATGGATTATCAGTGTTTTTCGGTTATCGTTGGAGTCTCATGTTCACATTAATAAGGGTATTTGGGAACTAGTAAGTGCTTCTTCTATTCACATTTTTCTGCTCCTATACTGACTCGACTACTTCTGTCTCTAGATGCACTCTTCTTTATAACATTTTTTTTTTTTTCCTTCCTTTGGATCTCGAGGGCTGTTATGTACACTTCTTTCCTAAGACTGCTCCCATCTTCATTAACTTCTTCACGAAACCTTATACAAAACTTTTAAACATTTTTTGTGACGCCAAATCAGGCAATGAAGAGGTCTTACTACAAAATATGGTGCTATGCAATCTGAGAAAAGTGCGATGGAATGCTCTTCGACCGAACTTACGAAGCGTTCTCCGACAGCACGATAGTTTAACATTTGCCGCTGCGGTGACAGATGAGCAGTAAACTTATTAAGCACGACAAAATGAAACGACAAAATATGGTGCTATGCAATCTGAGAAAAGTGCGTTGGAATGCTCCTCGACCGTACTTACGAAGCGTTCGCCGACAGCACGATAGTTTAACATTTGCTGCTGCGGTGACAGATGAGCAGTAAACTTATTATGCACGACAAAATGAAACGTGGAATTGCTTTGTTCTGACGATGATTGCCAATAAAATACTTTCATAGGCAATTGCGCACGCAATACGAGTAGCTCAATGAGCCCAAAGTACTTAACGAAGTTTGGTCAGAGCACTGAATCCAATTCGAATGCAGCGTTTAAATCGGTTTTTAAAAGCGAGGGATTTGCTGGCTGCAATCGTATGCGGGATGATCGCTAGTTTTATTTACCTTTTAAATCAGTAATCTGAAATGCGCTGGATATAAAATTATACTTTTGTGGAAACTGAAATCGAAGATAAATTGAATGTTCCTAAACATGTGCTGGAATTGATTGGTAATTTTGTGTTCCTGATGGGGTGCTTCGTAATAGAATTGTGCAGGGTCACCTCTTAACGACATGAGCCTTTCAGAGTTCAATGAGTGGCAGATAATGTCACCAAAATGCGAAACGCAACGGATGTCGTACACGTCTATCTCGTTCTGCACAGTATGTACGGTGGAAAAGCCAGTCAGTTTGCTGCATATAAAGTCCTGCTTTGTACTTGTTGTCTTATCCCATAAGGAAAGACCTCAGCTCTTCAGTTCTATCATTTGTATGTTTTAATGTTGTAAGGCTGGTCATAAAATTTTGTAGTAAAGGAGAACCGACAAGTTAAACACATGTCTGTTAAAGTACCTGCACCATTGTTCGTTACTCTTTTATTCAGCGAAGGGTAAGAAGGAAGGCAACCAGTGAAGTTATAACTATGACCACACTGATGAATCATCACGTCTCGTGCGACACATGTATGAAATGTATCTTCGGAAACCGGTATAGCGTTCCGTCGACGTCATTGACAATTGAGATGCTGCATAACAGATCAGACACAAATGGAACGGCATATATAGCGCGTTATTTGTGAAATATCCAATGCGCAACTGATCTATAGTACTTTAGCGAACATACAAGAACTGTCAAGGTTTGAACCACGGTGATATTGAATTCTAATGGCGGTGTTTCTGTCTTAGGAGAATTCGTAAGGATTGTGTGTCGTTTACTTTCTTTACCCACTACTGTGGAAAGTAGTATCGTGTTAGGTTTTTTGTGTTACAAAATGTGTGAATGTTATTGTCTGGAAAATGTCTTGCAGAGTACAGACTTCACTTTGAAGAATTTGTAAGCCTAACTCAGACACAAATACCTTTAAATTTACGTAATTAACAGCTACTGACGCACCCTTTATGGAGTGTTCACAACAATGTGTACATGTGTATACAGAAATATATTTTAAAACCTGCATTAGATAATATAAATTTCTGCCCAATTAAAACTTGAAATTTCGTATTTAACATCTTGCTACTTCCTCGCACCCACTATCTCCCTGTTACTTTTTAATAAAATTTCTGTTTTTTCCTTACGGTATATATTTCAGAATTACTACATATATAATTATTTAAATCCTTGTTTTTTTTTACTACTATAGACTTCTTTAAATATACCAATTGTATCACATACAGCTTTTAAAATTCTTTTATTGTCTGTTTTTATTACTAAATGACCGCTGCACAACCTAGCTCCAGATTAAAATTGGTATTTCACTATAAATTTCTTCATTTTTAGTACTTGCTCATTTTAATTTGTCTTAGGTTTGCCATGTCTGTTTCCTTAGCTGAACTGTCAATGTAATGCTGCAACTTGCAGGTCACTTTCGTGGTTCCTAGAGTTGCAAAGGATCAAAGAATATCTCCTTGGTGAAAGAACTGAAATGTGGGGCTGTTTTATGTAAGACAGTTGAACGTCCGGGCAGTTTTGTGCTAAAGGAGAATTGACCAGTTAAACACTTTTGTACCAGAGGAGAACTAACAAGATAAACACGTGTCTGTTGAACTACCTACACCAGTGTATGTTATTCGTTTACTTCAGAGAAGGGTATGAAGGAAGGCAATCAATGGAGTTAACACGCTAATGAATCAATAGTTGATGTTAAGGTTAAGTGGAACGGTATGGATAAAAAAACAGGTGACGAAAGAAACGATCGCGTAAATGTTTTTCTTTTTCTATAAAATCAACAGAAATTCTCTTGCTGCAAAATTAGAAAATACTGTAGTATTAAATATCTGCTAACAGTGTGGTTTGCTAAGTAAAATAGGGCATAGAGTTTATTTCAGTCTATGCTCATATAACTTATTCAATGCCGAAGTTACAAAAATTTCTTGTCCAATGGCTGCGTCAGTGCTTGCCAAGGATCATCATTTCCGTAGTTCTCGTACTAGAAGATTAACATAAATATAGATTCCAAGCATGTTCTGACGAAGCTATCGTCTAATAAATATTTATGGACTAGTGACAATGACCGACCGACACAGGCATTAAACAATTACAGTAATCTTAGTTCGAAATAAATATTTGTAACTATGCATGTCTGAGTGAGAACGACACTGACTACTAATTATTTTTGGAAGCTTCATTGTGCTGTGATGATATCGTAGCTTTATTTTCCCTCGATGATTAGCACAAGAAATAAGAACAGCTAAGGAAGATACTAGTTCCGCAATATAGCGTCACCTGCTTCTTGGGAAGTGGCTAGAATATCGCAGGAAAATGCAGAATTTACGTTCTTCAGTTTTAATCTCTTTTTTAGCATTCTTTTTTTTGCCAAGGTACCCAATTTATTTCTGATTTGATGAAAAGAAAATCGCGTTGTTGAAGGGAGAAATTCACGTCCAGTATCCTACGCTCATTGGCATTAACGAAAACGCGAGGTGTAAAGAAATCATTGTGGCCTTGAACGAATTAGAAGGGTAATTTCATAAACGTTTTGGGGACACTCGCAACCTTACATCTATTTTCGAGCGGTTTGCAGTTGAAAGCGCCCCTCTGTGCGTGCAGATAGAACTGGTCGATCTGCAGCCTATTTCTCGTTTAAATGAAAAATTCCTTTACGTGAAAACTGCACAGAAGGCTACATTGTATTCCTCAGGGAGAGTTTCTACGACTCCGTAATGAGGCTGCACACATTCTGTCAACGTATGGGTGTGAAAGATGTTTCAGTAATGAAACTAAATAAGCCACAATTAAGAAGCAAAAATCGGCGGAATTGCGTGCGCATGTCCGTAAGCTGACAGTCTGTTCCAGATAAAAATCGTACTATATATTCGGTGCACCAAAATTAAATAATGCTGAAAATTTGTTTTGTTTGTGATCTATGTTGTTGAGATATTTGAAATATGAAACCAAGTACTACGCAGTGCAACTGCATTGCAATTTGAATGCAGCGTGTTGACAGTTTCTCCATATTCTCGCTCAGAAGCAATGACATGGTGGTAGGAGAAGTGTGCAGCTAAGTAAGAGAGCTACAGCATGCGAGCCAGAGAACCATTCTGACACGCCGAAATCTTGGCCGTCCCTGGCCGAGTTGGACGTGAGACATCGCCTAATAGCTTCATCCACGCTGGTCAGCACACCAGCCGCCGTCATTAATCTGTGAGGCTGGTATGATTCAGGGCTGGCTCGCCTGCCAGTGACCCAGAAGCGTGCTTCAGTACTCTTGACGATGTTGCTGGGTATTTAGGTTCCACTACAAAAGTAGGAACGGTATGAAGGCATTTGGAAATACACACGATAATAAAAAGGTTTTAGTTACCTACTCCTCAGTGGAAAGCACAGGCTGTCTAACGTGCTCGAGACCACGTCTACAACTACAACGGCTACCAGTGGAGTGCCTGTTTTAAAAAAATCGTTTATCTAAGGAACAGTCATTTCTGCCTTCCAGGCAAAGCGAAGTTACACACTTCATTAGAATCCCAGCAGCCCAGCGCTAGAGACAGCCATCGGGAGAGAATCAAAAACCACCGCCATCCCAACACATTGCCCCCTTTCATCACGTACGGTAACGCTATGAATATAGCAATGGCTCGTGACATTATACTCACAGGCAAGCGAAATTAGTCCATCGTACCCACAGCCGTTTCCTGTTGTTTTAGACGCACGCAGATCTCTAAATGCAGGGTGGCCGCAAGAAGTAGTGCACTTTCATTTCGTTATTATTAGATTTAGAGTGCATTTACACAAATATAACTTTCAGATAACTGATCTACACACACATTGTAATTAGTGAAAAGCCAAACATAAAATATTTCTTAAAATGTCATCACACAAATAGTTTCCATCATTGACGATGCGTTGCTGAACGTGTTCGCGAAAAACCTTCATTACGTCCTCAGTCAGGTCTCGAAGGATAGTCTCTACTTTTTTCCCTACCATCAGCATTGCGGAATCGCCGTTGGGCGACTCCACACTAAAAGGTCAGGACTGCAAGATCAGATGATCGTGGTCAAGGGCTACCACCGAATCACAAGAGTAGTTAGTGTGGAAAATGGCACCTCCGTGTCGTCACTGAATTGTGCAGCATATGGAACGTCGCCCCATCTTGCTGAAACCGTAGACTGCAATGTCCCTACCGCGTCATGACCGGAAACCGTTAATCATGACACTCACTGGACAGCCGCTGCTGTCTCCGACAAAAACATGGCCCAACGATTACAATGGAATGTACAACAGCACACTACACGACCATCTTTAAGGTACACCGTTCCTTTTTAATTAAGGATCTGAAGACCTGTGGCCAAGTAGTACCGCAAATTTTGTGTGTTGAACAAGCGTTTCATGTGATAGTTTGTCTCATCAGACATCACAAAATTTCTCAAAAATGCGTCATCCGTCATCGTTTTATCAACGTACCTTGAAACGATCCTTCTGTCTGGGTAACGGAAAGGGAACCTGTTCCACGTCGCATTGCGTATTGTACAGCCGCAACTCTCTCCACACGACACAACCACTCTACTGCCTCGAAATGCTCTTGCATTGGCAAACCATCCATTCTGAACAGTGTGAAGGATCGATTAGATGCTGCGGATGGCGCGAGCACATCTACATCTTAGGAGGGTCCCCGACTGAAAACTTGTTACTACACGTGGGCCAACATAATTTTTGTCATTCGTCTGTTTTACACGGGCGTTACTGATTCTCGTCGCCTTTCCCGCTCTCATAAAATAAACATAGCTACCAAACAGATCGTTTCGTCCCTGCGACTGAACTCCTTAAGCCAGTCTCACATTGGACGAGGCGGGTAACGTTGACGTGGATACAAATGGGAGATACAGCCTCACGAGCACAGCGCCACTATCACGTAGGACATGCTGGTTAACGTGCTATACCGTTTCGCTATCTCCAGTAGCATATGTCGGCTGTGTCTGACTCCCAGCCCACACAGATTGTTTACGGAAATGGACTCGTATAACATCCCTACTTTAGCTCTATTAAAATGCGCTTTTCCTCCCTTGTCAATGTGCTTGTCGTGTTGTTTTGTCTGTAGTAAACATAAATTAATACATAAATTAAAACTTCAGTATCCGTGGACATGTTACAGAACGAAAAGGGAATTTCCATGTCCACTCGCTAAGAACAACAGGTTATTAAACTTCACAAAATCGACAAACTCACTCCTGAGATAGAGGGAGAGAGTGAGTCATTTAAAATTGTTTTTTAAATATTTGTAAGACTACAAATCGGATTAAAAAAAGACTTGCTATGAAAGTTGTTCGTCTCGAAGGGGAACACCCAGCGACACCATACTCGAACGCCTCCTCCACGACTATGGGACGTGAGAGGGTAAATTCTGAGAGCTTAAAGAGGAATCCCCATTTTTGTTATGGCTTTTGTGTCTTCAGCAAAAAAGACATAACTTTTATCATTAACACTTTTTCGTTGCGTGATGGATGGCGTTGTAACTGAAAAAATAAAATTGAGTTAAACCGTATCTCAAAAATGAGACATCAGATAAGGATCCCACAAAGTTGGAGAGGAAGTTATTCTAAAATATTTAATGAGAAACTGGCTTTTCTCTGGACTCTTTGTCCACTTTTGGGTCTAATTTCTTGCTTAGAGGACGTTCGACTTTCCTTATTCCACTGATCGATAACGCATATTATGTCGGTTCAGTTGACCACGATTCGTAAAACTAGCATCATCAGAGAAATGTATCTGCAAAATAAAATCACCATTGGCTGATAGCTGTTGTTATACCTAACTGCAAATGTTCAAGAGGATTTAGAGGTCACCCGCACGTAGTTCTTGATGCAACGCGTAAGTGATGCGTGTAGAATCTGTACTCGTGCAGTATACGCGGACCATTTCATTACGAAATTCTTGAACCTCGTGCGATGTCTACGATAATGATGGGAGCATGTCTCGAGGAAAATTCAATTATAACATCTCTTGTGATTTGCCACGAACTAACGTATTTCTGACTATCAAAACCGTTTTCTCGTTGAATATTTCATAATAACTGCCTCTATAACCTCCTGGGATCATAATCTGATCAGTATTTCTTGCTATATCATTATTTTTCGAAGGCTTTTAACACAAGTTGATTTTCTCCAACTACCGCGCCATTTATCATGTAACAAATCATATGTTAAACAGAAAGGTTAATTTTTTTAACGGAGAATCCGAATCAGTAATAAAAATGGGGGTTACTATGCAAGATTTCTAATTTAACCCCTCCAGCCACTGAGTGGGGGTCGAGAGGGGTGTCAAGGAGCAGGGAGGCTAAGTTTGGTGTCATAGACTGAATTTGGTGTCACTGAATGTCCCCATGCGAAGCGAAGAACTTTTATTCTAACGTTTTTTTTTGTCCGATTTGTAGTTCCTAGATATTTAAAAGCAGTTTTAAATACCTCCCTCTGCATTAACATAACATCGAACAATACATAAAATATTTCCATTAATTTAATAAGAAAATCCCATAACATTTCTATAACCGGCAAAGATAAAAAAAAGGAGTCGACACAGCAACACATGAACCGTCCACCAATTATTACCTCTGCCAACTACGGTACACTGAACTCCTATAATAAATTGATTTGTATTTTTTGTTACGATCTTTTTCTTCTTCTGATAGCTAAATACGGAAGCTCTTCAACTACCAATTGAAGAAACCCGCCATTTTATTATAACAAATCGTACCAATAACGACACGTTGTCGCAAGAACCTCATTGTGCCGGTGCTTAGAAGAAACGTATATTCATACAGTGCGTATTGTAATATAAAAAGCCCGCCGGTGTGGCCGAGCGGTTCTAGGCGCTTCAGTTTGGAGCGCGCGACCCCTACGGTCGCAGGTTCGAATCCTGCCTCGGGCATGGTTGTGTGTGATGTCCTTAGGTTGGTTAGGTTTAAGTAGTTCTAAGTTCCAGGGGACTGATGACCTCAGATGTTGAGTCCCATAGTGCTCAGAGCCATTTGAACCATTTTTTGTAATCTAAAATCCACGACACAGTGGGTTTAATGTGAAAACGACGAATACAATATGGCGTCTCGCGAGTAGTGCTTGTGACGCAGAGAGCGTTCTTGCTTCTTTTTAGTTCAGACTTTGGTAGTACGTTGCAAAAATGTCGTAGGATTTTTTTTTTTTTTTGTTTTGTTTTTCACCAGAGGCAGTGGTCCTTCAACATGAAAATAACAGTAAGTAACGTCACAAATCTCGTACGTCACTATGTAAACGTTAGCTAACTCCTCCCGTGTAAGGACGGCTTTAGTGAACGGAGCGTGGAGTCGCGTGCAGCAGCGGCCGAAGCAACAGTTCTCCGGCCACACGCAACGCAGCCGCCGCAGCCGCCGTCGTGGCCGCCGCCCCCTGCGCGGCAGGAAATGCCACCCCCGCCGCCCCCGCCGCCGCCCCACGCCCTAATTACACTCGGCTCGCTCCTCTTCATTACGGGGTCAGGCGCCTCATTCACACCTGTGCGCCCCGCAGGTAATTAATACCTCCCCGGCTCCTTAGGCACGGCCTTTTAAGGGACGCGCCAGACGTGTAATCCCGGCCGGTGCTTCGTTACGGCCGTAAAGTCTGCCGCGTGTGCCGCCACCTCCTGAAGATGAGACCTTCCTGCGCGCTCCACTGGCGACCTTACGCTCCGTGTTTTGTACTCCAGACAGTTTTCACCGTGTCTCACACAAGAACGAGAAACACCGATGTAATCTCTAGCTGTGTGAATAGTGCACTTATAATTGAAGGCATTAATGTCTCCACCATAAACTGCTTTTAGAGTATAATGCGGCATTGACGGGTAGTTTAGGTAGGAACTATCATCTACAAATCGAGATACAAAGGAAAACAAACGAAGTAGGTTACAGTACGCTTGTTCGCCCACTGTTTGAATACTGCTCAGCAGTGTGGGGTCCATACCAGATAGGGTTGATAGAAGAGATAGAGAAGATCCAATGGGGAGCAGCACGCTTCGTTACAGGATCATTTAGCAATCGCGAAAGCGTTACGGAGACGATAGATAAACTCCAGTGGAAGACTCTGCAGGAGAGACGCTCAGTAGCTAGGTACGGGCTTTTGTTGAAGTTTCGAGAACATACCTTCACCGAAGAGTCAAGCAGTATATTGCTTCCTCCTACGTATATCTCGCGAAGAGACCATGAGGATAAAATCAGAGAGATTAGAGCCCACACAGAAGCATACCGACAATCCTCCTTTCCACGAACAATACGAGACTGGAATAGAAGGGAGAACCGATAGAGGTACGCAAGGTACCCTCTTCCACACACCGTCAGATGGCTTGCGGAGTATGGATGTAGATGTAGATGTAGATACAAGATCATTACAACAAAAAACAACAGTCTGATATCAAAACATAGGTGGGACAACACGATTCTCCATCGCTTTCCAGGCGCTCTTTGGAAGAAGAGTTCATGAGTTACGGAAAATAAAATCAGAGCTAAAAATTGAAGAACCAAGCAAATTAGACAGAACCATTATTAGAAGAGACTGCTTAGCTTTTGTGAACGAACTGGATCTCTGTGTCACTAAATACAAACAACACATAAGCGAACAGAAATTCTTAAAGAAGCAGCAGAAATGGTGTGGCTTCAAATGTCACTTGAAAGAAGAAAATACATGTGCAGCAAGAACATGGGACTCAAAAGTCTAAAAACTGTATTTAGTCATATTAACAGATTCTTCCGTCGGTTCTTGGTAGAACAACATTATAATAAATGAAAAGCACCAGCTTGCTTTTGTTCTACAATATTACTTTTATTGTTAACCAGTTTTCGGCTAACAAGGCCATCTTCAGGCATTTACTGAGTATTATCACCAAAGAGGTTAATTGTTAGAAGACAACATTGGAAGAGAAGTAACACATCTAGATTGAAGTAGAAACATACAGTAAGTAACTTCTTTGCAACGAAAAAGTAAAAACTGAACAGTACATAAAAAACAATGGAGTGGTCAGGAAAACCCTTAGCACGAAAACAGGAATAGAATGCCTACGTAACAGTTTCTATTAATAAACAAAACTAATAAAAGAAAATAAAATTAGTACTACACAAGGCTGCATCAGGAGATATTAAACATGGAGAGTGATAAACAACCAATTAAAAGAGGAGACAGTTATCAATGTAAATACACATTAAACAGTATCAATAAGATAAACAGAAAAAAATAAATGCAGGAAAATTGAGGTGTTTGAGGGAACCTACAGTTTGAGAGTGTGGTGGTACTGCATTTTATCATTAACATTATAATCAAAGCAGTGGCTGTGTTACTGTTTTCATTAAATAAATGAGCAAAGTAAAATATGAGCAGTATTTGATGAGACAACTACAAGGGGTGTTAAACATGGACAGTAATACAAGTACCAGTTGAAAGAAAGCTTTAACTATTGAAATTACAGTCTATGTGGAATACAAACACAACTTCAACAAAACAAAACAACTTAATGAATACAGGAAAATGGGAATATGTAGGAAGAGAGAGTGTGGGAAGTAATGAACAGCAAAGATGATTATACGAAGTTTAGGAGAGGGGAAGTGTTGAGCTGTGTCTGGTCATTTAGGATGAGATCTGGACTGCGAGCAAGATGTTTGTTAATTTCCAGGGCTTCCAGCAGGTTGGGTTTATGGCCTTTGTTTGCTAAGTGAAGTAGATGGGACACTGGCTGGTAGTTGTGACGCTCACTCAGTACGTGCTCAGCAAATGCAGAGTCTGAATTCTGCAACCACCAGCTGCGTTCATGTTCAGCCAGCCTTGTTGATATGTCTCTGCCTGACTGACCAATGCAAAATTTATCACAATCAGAACAGGTGGTTTTGTACACCCCACTGCTGGCTAATAACTGGATCTTGTCTTTGCTGTTAAAAACACACTGGGCTGCCGTGTTCCTGACATAGTAGGAAAGCCTATACTTGCAGGATTTCAGTGCTTTGGCTACAATCTGTGATACCTGACCTAGAAATGGTAGTGTACACCATTTCTTGCACACAGTGGATGGGGAAGCAGATGGGGAATAGAAGAGGGGTATAATTTTCCGTTTTTGTTTCCTGTGGAAGATGTGGTCAATAAGAACTGCATTGTAGCCATTGGTTGTGGCAATAAATTTTATTGTATCTAACTCTGCTTTAAAATCATCTCTGGACATTGGGATGGATATGAGACGGTGCACCATTGAATGGAAAGCTGCATGTTTGTGAGCTATGGGGTGTTGTGAGCAAGAAGGTATTACTGTGTCTGTAGTTGTTTTTCTGTAAATTTTGAACCAATGTGTGTGTGTACTGATGTCAATGGTGAGATCTAAGAAGTTTATGGATTTGTTGCCAATCTCCATAGTGAACTGGGTATTTTCATGTTGATTGTTTAGGTTTTTCAAGAATGTGTTGAGCTGTCTTGTAGTACCAGTCCATGTACACAGGACACCATCTACATATCTAAACCAGTATTTGATGTTTCCACTCAAAGGTTCTGTTTTTAGAAAATTTTGTTCATAACGGACCATACATATTTCACCAAACAGTGGACTAAGAGGGGAACCCATAGTTAAGCCATGTAATTGTTTATAAAGAGTCCCTTGGAACTGGAAATAGTTCTGTGCGCTGCATGTCTGTGTGGCCAGTCTCAAGTCATTCAATTCTACAGGATTGACATTAGACTTGTGCATCAGCTCTGTCAGAATATCAATGCATTCTACTACTGGTATGTTAGAAAACAAACTGCTGACATCAAAGAATACTAATTTTTTTCACTGTGTGAGACATATATACCTTTTAACTTGTTTGATAGGTCCACAGAGTTTGAAATGCCATGCTTTGGTTTGAATTTAGTCTTGCTCTTAACTAGGACATCCAATTTACTGTCTAGTTTGTAAGGTGGAGCAGTGAATGATTATACAACTGGACGAATAGGAACATCTTGTTTATGCAGTTTGGGAAGGCCATATATTCTAGGAGGCACTGGGTTCTTATTAGTTAACAGTTTTGCTTCATATTCATGGAATATGCTTTTGCATATGCCTATGCATATTTAACATCCTCTTTGAACAATTTAGTAGGGTCTTTAGGAAGGACTTGGAAGCCTGTGGTATTAAGGAAAAAAGAGTTTCTCAGTTCAAATATTCAGATACAACCATTCGTAAACACGACTAGAAAGTATTGGGTAAGAAATTCGTTATCACAAGATTGAAACAGCTTTCATACTTACATGAAACATCTGTTACAAAAATTAATCTCAGAACACACAAAACTGAGGCACTGCAACAGTCGTCAAACCAGTGGTCTTCATGGAGCTGTGAACTGCATTTTAATTACATTGATAAACACAGAAAAAATCTCAAAGAGTGAACGAAGAGAAAGCAGGAAAATTTTAGGGCTAAATTATAATGATGATAAAACGTGCATATCTCCAGAGCAAATAAGTACACCGTTACGCGACTTTTTTGTCAAAACTCTCACGTACCATTATTAAATTCCAATAAATTAGTAAGTGAGGCCGTTCTAAATTAACTGCAAGCTGTAGGAAGGGTTATAAGTGTGATTGAAGTTAATGTCAGTGATTGCCACATTCGATTGCCGTATTTTCATACTCGTTTCTGTTTCTGGAGGACTGCGTAAATGTAGTTAGGAGGCTCATAGTGTACAGGTTGTGCAGAGGCCAGACGAGCGTGGCCGACAGCCAGTGTCTGGTCATTAACCGGGACAGTAGGCCTTTGCACCTTTGCAGACACCATCAGCGGAAGGACGAGTGCAGGCAGAAAGTTCGGAACAGTATACCGAATGCGGGCTACAGTCGACCATACAGCGACCGTCTGTGTTGTGCCCAATACATTGGAAGGAAACTGTGTTGAGTTTTAACGTGGATACTCTACTAGGAAAGAAGAGACACTACATGCACAGACAGTAAAGGATATCGCTAACCGGCTGCCTTGAATTCTGCAGGAAGTCAGTATACTGGAAACGTTAGATCAGAAGCAAAACAAAGATAAAAATATCTGGAGTGAGACGGGGGACTACCCTGCACTTTTGTGTTTAAGGACATGGGATACGCTGCTGTCAGGCTGAAGTAAAATGCCGTTTTGTTGACTCCGTTAAGAAACAGTAAGAGCGTTTAGCATTGGATGATATTTCTACCATAGGATAACATTAAAATGGCTTAGACAAGGAACAGGACAGATGATGGAAGTCTGGAGTTGTATGTTTCTGAACTCAGCACTCAAAACCCACACAACTGGTTAATTATGTTCAATCTAAGTATGAATGGGATATTGTTGTATTATTAGATTCGACCTGATTGGTCAACCCTGGGTAGAATCGCTGCATTTCGCATGCAATATCTCGCAAAAGTAAAAATTCTGCTCCTTGCTGGGAACGCTCTGTGGAACTTACTTCCATCCGATACTTACCAGAAGACGCTTCAGGCGAGAGAGGAACTTAGACTGTGGGACAGCACAGCCTTCGGTTGCAGAAGAGTTGGCTTAGAATATCTAGTCGCCATACGGAAAACTCACAGGCACCGGCAGCGCTAACAAAGTAAACTCCCCTATCGCAACCCCCTCAGATTTAGTGATGAGATGGCCCGGTGGATAACATGTCAAAAACTGAACACGGATCGATCATGAAAACGGGAAAAAAGTGCACTGAACTGTTAAAAAAGAAGAAAAAAGGAAACAGTTAACGTTCCTATCTAAACATCGAGGTAATTTGAAGATCCATGGCGTCGTCGTTATGAGGTCACGGTATTGGACTACAAAGCGGGAGATCCTCATTCATATCTCCCTCGTGCCCCACGTTTTTCACAAAATTGTGAACTGTTAATTGCACATTACTTATAGAATATGGGTTATTTGGTAAGAATATACTACAGTCGCAAATAAATATGATGATTAATGAACAGTGGTGAAAACAGACAAGATCTCGGATACAAACCGTCTAGTGTTTCGGACGCACAGTAAGCGATAGGTCCTATGCGAGAAAACCGCAATGTGCTCGGAGTTAACTTTCATTATACGTCCCTTCCTTACTGTTGCAAACGGATGTTACACCACACAGAGAGACAAATATGAATACTGCGAACAGACACGTCAATGACGGGACGCATAATTCACAATTGTTTTGAAAAAATGAGACACGAGGGACATTTCTGTACGAATCTCTCACTTTTTATTCCAACACCGTGAGCACATAACAAAGACACCGCGGCTCTGCCATTTCGTTATTGATCTTGGATCGTTCACTTTTGGAATTCTTTCATTAGGTCACCTTCTCATCTGTCTGTCTGTTCAGCATAACCTTTGCAATTTATTCTAAATTTTTCCTACGAGCTAGAGACTTGAAATTTTCAACATAGCTCAGAAATGGATCCCAAAGCAATTCTAATTCACTGTCTTTCCTGTATGATCCCTAGGGGTGGGGCGTGGGAGGGGGGAGTGGAAAGGATTGGTAACACTTGACATATCGACTGCCCTGTAAGTAGTATCAGAATGCGTTCTAGGTGGTATGCGAGGAGATGGGCACAGCTGGGCAAAGAGGAATGAAGAGAAGACGGATCTACATCTACATCTACATGGATGCTCTTCAAATCACATTTAAGTGCCTGGCAGAGATTTCATCGAACCGCCTTCACAATTTTATATTATTCCAATCTCTTATAGTGCGAGGGAAGAACGAACACCTACATCTTTCCGTGCGAACTCTGATTTCCCTTATTTTATCGTGGTGATCGTTTCTGCCAATGTAGGTCGGCAACAAACTATGTTCGCATTCGGAAGAGAAGGTTGGTGATCCGAATTATGCGAGAAGATTCGGTCGCAACGAAAAACGCCTTTCTTTTAATGATGTCTAGCCCAAATCCTGTATAATTTCAGTGACTCTCTCTCCCGTATTTCGCGATAGTACAAAACGTGCTGACCTTCTTTGAACTTTTTTGATGCACTCCTTCAGTCCTATCTGGTAAGAATCCCACACCGCGCAGCAGTATTCTACAAGAGGACGGACAAGCGTAGTGTAGGCAGTCTCCTTAGTAGATCTGTTACATTTTCTAAGTGTCCTACCTATGAAACACAGTCTTTGGTTAGCCTTACCCACAACATTTTCTATCTGTTCCTTCCAATTTAAGTTCTTCGTAATTGTAATTCCTAGGTATTTAGTTGAATTTACGGCGTTTAGATTTGACTGATATATCGAAGTTTAACGAATTCCCTTTAGCACTCATGTGAATGACCTTACACTTTCCGTTATTTAGGGTCAACTGCGAATTTTCGGACCATTCAGAAATCTTTTCTAAATTGTTTTGCAATTTGTTTTGTTCTTCTGATGACTTCATTAGTCGATAATCGACAGCATCATCTGCAAACAACCTAAGACGGCCGCTCAGATTGTCTCCCAAATCGTTTATATAGGTAAGTACAAGCAAAGGGCCTCTATCACTTCCGTGGGGAATACCAGAAATCACTTCCGCTTTACTCGATGACTTTGCATCAGTTACTACGAACTCTGACAGGAAATCACAAATCCAGTCACATAACTGAGACAATATTCCATAAGGACTCAATTTCACTACAAACCTCTTGTGTGGTACAGTGTTAAAATCGTTCCGGAAATCCAGAAATACGGAATCGATCTGAAATCCCTTCTCAATAGCACTCGACTCTTCATGGGGATAGAGAGTTAGTTGTGCTTCACAAGAACGATGCTTTCTAAACCCATCTTCACTGTTTGTGAATAGACCGTTTTCTTCGAAGTAATTCATAATGTTCGAACTCAATATATGTTCCAAAATCCTCCTGCATATTGACATTAACGATATGGGCCTGTAATTAAGTGGATTACTCGTACTACCTCTCTTGAATATTGGTGTGACCTGTGTAACTTTCCCGTCTCTGGGTACTGATCTTTCGTCGGGCGAACGGTTGTAAATGATTGTTAAGTATGGAGCTCCTGCATTTGCGTACTCTGAAAGGAACTTAATTGGTATACAGTTTGAACGACAAGATTTGCTTTTATTAATTTAAGTTGCTTCACTGCTCTGAAGATATTTATTTCTACGTTACTCATGTTGGCAGCTGTTCTTGATTCGAATTCTCAAATATTTACTTCGTCTTCTTTTGTGAAGGCATTTCGGAAGACTGTGTTTAGTAACTCTGCTTTGGCAGCACTGTCTTCGATATTATGCCTATCGCGCAGAGAAGGCATTGTTTGTTTCTTGCCGCTAACATACTACCCATACGACCAGAATCTCTTTGGATTTTCTGCCAGGTTTCGAGACAAAGTTTCATTGTGGAAACTGTTATAAGCATCTCGCATTGAGGTCCACTCTAAATTTTGATCTTCTGTAAAAGTTCGCCAACTTTGGGAATTTGGTATGTTTATTTCCTTGTTTCTGCAACAGTGTTCTGACCCGTTTTGTGTACCAAGGAGGATCAGCTCCGTCGTTTGTTAATTTATTTGGTAGAAATCTCAATTGCTGCCGATGCTATTTCTCCGAATTCAAGCCACACCTGGTCTACACTTACGTTATTAATTTGGAAGGAATGGAGATTGTCCCTCAGGAAAGTGTCAAGTGAATTTTTGTCTGCTTTTTTGAATAGATATATTTTCGTTTATTTTTGGAGGCATTGGGAATTACATTATTCAATCTCACTACGGCAAACCTCTATACGTTTTTATGCTCGTTATTAACTCAGGATTATTTGTTGCTAAGAGTTCAAGTGTGTTTTCACAACCGTTTACTATTCGCGTGGGTTCATGAACTAACTGATCGAAATAATTTTCAGAGAATACATTTTGCACAATTTCGATTAGTGTTTTATGCATACCTCCGGAATTAAATATGTATTTTCGCGATGATATCGAGGGTAAATTAAAGTCACCACCAACTATAATCGTATGAGTCGGGTACGTGTTTCAAATCAAACTCAAGTTTTCTCTGAGCCCTTCAACAACTGTATCATCTGAACTGGAAGGTCAGTAAAAGGATCCAGTTATTGTTTTATTCCGGTTTCCAACAATGACCTCTGCCTATATTAACTCACAGGAACTACTTACTTCAATTTCGTCACAAGATAAACTACTTCTAACAGAAACAAACACGTCACCGTGTTTAACATATGCTTTTGGAACACCTTTAGGTTCTTTGCAAAAAATTTTCCTGAGCTCATCTACGGGATTAGCCAGCTTTCAGTGCTTATAACGACTTGAGCATCAGTGCTTTCTATTAGCGCTTGGAGCTCTGGTACTTTCCCAACACAGCTACGACAATTTACAACTGTTATACCGATGGCTCCAGTAACTTCCTTTGTTAGGCCCGCACCCTTTGTGACTGAAGCCATTCTTGTGTTTTCCCGAGACCCTCTAACCTAAAAAACCGCCCTTTCCACGCCACACAGCCCCTTCATCACGTGTAGCCACCACCTGCACATAATGGACACCTGACCTACTCAACGGAACCAGAAACCCAACCACCCTTTGGCGAAAGTCGAGGAATCTGCAGCCTACACGGTCGCAGAGCACGTCTGAGCCTCTGGTTCAGACCCTCCACTCGGCTCTGTACCAGAGGTCCGCAATCGGTCCTGTCGGCTATGCTACAAATTGTCAGCTCTGCTTTCATCTTGCAAGCAAGACTGGCAGCCTTTACCACTACTGTTAGCCGCTCGAAGCCAGAGAGAATCCCTTCTGATCCTAAGTGACTCACATCATAGACGTGAGTAACCACCTGCAGTTGGCTGCAAACTGTGCTCTTCATGGCATCCGGGAGCACCCGTTCCACATCTGGAATGACTCCATCCGGTATGCGCACGGAGTGCACATTGGTTTTCTTTCCTTCTTGGTAGCCATTTCCCTAATGGTCCTCATTACTCGCCTAACGGTGGTGCTCCCAACTATCAATAACCCCACTCTCTATGATTGTCCAGATCTTGCACGCTGAGAGGTTTCCTCTGAAACAAGACAGGCGGCAGCATCTGGCTCAGCGACAGTGTCAGCCACAGACAGCACCTGGAACCTGTTTGTCAGACAAACCGGGGAGGCCTTATGTGCGGCCGCCTGGGAAGTCTTTCGCCGCGTGCTACACCTCGGGGCGACCTCACACTCGACCACAGGTGAGGGGTTAACTTCAGTGCGAGCAGTAACTGGGCTGGCCACCGGTGAGGTCCGATCGGAGGACTCCGACGTGCCGGACGTCCGTTGGTTCTCCACGGCCGGCCCACAACAGTGGTGCCCAGCC
The DNA here is from genome assembly GCF_021461395.2 of Schistocerca americana. Lineage (NCBI taxonomy): Eukaryota > Metazoa > Arthropoda > Insecta > Orthoptera > Acrididae > Schistocerca > Schistocerca americana. The sequence goes on along the minus strand of NC_060122.1, from coordinate 174,931,393 downwards.
ACTACAGCCTCAAGTTGTGTAACCGAAGCCATCACAGCCTGAAGGTGATAGCAAAGTGACAGCAAGTCGGCTCGCATCCTCACGAAACAATCGCAGTCCCTGTCCATACTAAAGACCGTGGAAAGCTAAACTATGCAGATAAACGGACTATCGACACGTGCTGCACAACTCTAATGAAGACTCTGCGGAAACCCAGGAACTGTGTCTAATAAATTAGATTAATACTCAGAGTTTCAAAACCCCATTACCGAAGCACTCAGGTGAAATTAAATAATTCTCCCCTGATTACGAACCTGTAACATGTCACAAAATCGTTTTACTTTCCGACACAAGCGAAAACGCGAGAACTGTGGCTATTAGGTAATAATTTAACATGCAGAAACTCAAGAAACTAAACTGTTGAAACACTCAGACGCTATTATAAAATTCGCTCCCGGTTAGGAACTCGTAAAAGTCACAATATCGGTTACTTCCCTGTTGCCGCTTGTATCCTGGCCGACTACTGCTGTCTGATGTCACTTTCTTGTCGGAAAAAGCATATTAGTGCCATCAGCTGTGCCATTTCAAGCTTATTATCTACCTCATGGAAATGTGTGGTTGATTCACTGATGTACAACGCTTTTCACTTTGAAGATGATTGTAACAGTCGAAACCGGTGGAGAATAAACGCAAAATTAAGCAGCTGATTGCACAAATATGGGTTACCCCAATTTTTAACAGCCGTAGATAATCACCTACGAAAAGCTTTCTTGTCTATATTTTAGACTCAAAATCTTTCAGTTTCTTTTTAATTTCCTGCCGAGCTGTGGACTAGAAATTTTAAATGTAGCTCAGAACTGGTCGACAACGCAGTCTTAACACGCTTCCTTGTCTAGTATGTAGCGGAATTACCTTCTTTCCCATTGTAATTTCCCACTGAGCCGGAGATTTGAAACATTCAATATAGCCCAGAACTATATGACAGCCCAACATTAACTCGCATTCTTATGTGGTGTGTGGCGAATGATATTTTGTCTATCACTGCCGTTTTTCCCTTTTCTTCTTGCATTCGGGAATTATGCTTAGGAAGAAAAATTGCTTGTAAACATCCATGTAAGTTCAAATTTCTCTAAGTTTTAATTTCACAGTCTTTCCGCAAGGTATATGTAGGAGGAAGCATTGAAATGCTCGAGTAAGGTGAAGAGAATCTGAAATAAGCCTGATGTGAACCACATGTCTCCTTGTTATCTCATCAAAATGTTCAATATGGATCGAACAGTTTCACACACACGGTGGCCGAGCGGTTCTAGGCGCTTCAGTCCGGAACAGCGCGATTGCTGCGGTCACAGGTTAGAATCCTGCCTCTGGCATGGATGTGTGTGATGTCCTTGGGTTAGTTAGGTTTAAGTGGTTCTAAGCTCTAGGGGACTGATGACCTCAGTAGTTAAGTCCCATAGTGCTCAGAGCCATTTTTGAACACACACAAGACCAAAAAGCAGAAAATAATAGTGTAAATAAAAATGAATTCTTAGTGTACCACGTTATTAGATCGGAATAAAAGTACAAATGATTCCTCGTAGCATCATACAGGGTCCTAACTCCATACGAATAGTCCTGAAAATTTGTCTCTTACTTATCAAAATACTATAAGGTTTAAGGGGAAAAACGTGGGGTGGATGCAATTAACAACTGAAGCATGAATGGTTCCCCTGCTTACTTTTACCTGCTTTCTAATCGATGAATAGTACAGTTCATTATTGTCTGTCAGTTGTACCCAACGCTTTTCGTTTCAATGCGTACTAGTATTTAAACAGCTATAAAAAAATTTACAGTCCAAAAAAAATGTTCAAATGTGTGTGAAATCTTATGGGAGTTAACTGTTAAGGTCATCAGTCCCTAAGCTTACACTCTACTTAACCAGAATTATCCTAATGAGAAACATACACAACCATGTCCGAGGGAGGACTCGAACCTCCGCCGGGACCAGACGCACAGTCCATGACTGCAGCGCCGTAGACCGCTCGGCTTATCCCTCACGGCATTTACAGTCAGAAACGTTCATGACTGTCTGTATGGATTTAGGAATCTGTATGGGGATAAGAAATATTATTTCATGCTTCTTACTCTAATTAAAAAAAAATTGTATACAGAAAATTCACTTTCGTTTGGATAATTAATTTAAGATGCAAATGTTGTCTTAAGAAAAGGTGTTTTAATGTAATTGTAGCCCATGATTTATGAGTGACGCTTTGGAAGGAGATGAGAAAATGAAATAAGACTGTTGGCTAGATACTGAGATTTTATAAAGCTTTGGTGAGAACCGAGAAATATATACGTGCGAACCCTGTCACAGCGTGGAGTTTAGACCCTGGCGAAGCCAAATATGATACGCTTGCGGCGGCGTTAATTTTTAAGGGCGGTCGGCCCACCGGTGCTGTTGGGGACGCGGGTGCGCAAAATTGGCCCGCGTTAACGTGCCGTAACGAGCGCCGTGGCCACCGCCGACGCCAGCGCCGCGACGCCGGATAAAACATTAAATCTCACCTAGGCTGGCCTTAAATCACGCCGTGATGTATACGACTGGGCCTGGAATGCGCAATGATATTACCAATGGTAATCAGGCGGCCGGGTAGGGGGTGCGGCACCGGAGCGTTGTAATCACCGGCTCTGGCCGCCACGGCAAGTGCCGCCTGCCGAGTCCTGCACCTGCACGGCTGGTGGCCTAGCTGGCAGGCGCGACGCTGCCGACACGGCTGCTCTCTGCCCGCCCGTCTGTCTCGTATGCACAGGTACCAACATTCCTGAGCAGACACACTCAAGGCCGCTTTAGGTGTGGTTCTCACTGACGCGATACAGTATGGGATTCGATACGCCATGTAACTCGCGACAGGATGCGGACACAACTCCCATTACTGGAGTTAAGAGAAACGTAGTTGGAAAGACTTAACTAGTTCACAGCAGCTGGGCACAAACACGTATATGCGAAACAAATTTTGAGTTATCAGTGAGCCTTAAAAAGGATTTATGTAAAAGAAGCAAGACTACGCCTGTCTCCTTACTTATTTTCTAAGAGAAGCTGTTGTTTATTGCACAAAAAATTGAAATGTACAGTTTTTATGTTCTCATGTGCTCTCCACTATGCAGTCTTCCTCATTCCATTCTTAGGTAATTATCCAGCAATATATATATATATATATATATATATATATATATATATATATATATATATATATATATATATATATATATATATATGTCCAGTAGTGCATAATTATTCAGCAATATATATATATATATATTGCTGAATAATTATGCACTACTGGACATTAAAATTGCTACACCAGGAAGAAATGCAGGTGATAAGATGATAAACGGGTATTCATTGGACAAATATATTATACTAAAAATCACATGTGATTACATTTTCACGCAGTTTGCGTGCATAGATCATGAGAAATCAGTACCCAGAACAACCATCCCTGGCCGTAATAACGGCCTTAATACGCCTGGGCATTGAGTCAAACAGAACTTGGATGGCATGTACAGGTTCAGCTGCCCATGTAGCTTCAACACGATACCACAGTTCATCAAGAATAGTGACTGGAGTATTGTGACGCGCGAGTTGCTCGGTCACCATTGACCAGACGTTTTCAGTTGGTGAGAGATCTGGAGAATGTGCTGGTCAGGGCAGCAGTCGAACATTTTCTGTATCCAGAAAGGCCCGTACAGGACCTGCAACATGCGGTCGTGCATTACCCTGCTGAAATGTAGGGTTTCGCAGGGATCGAATGAAGGGTAGAGCCACGAGTCGTAACACATCTGAAATGTAACGTCCACTGTTCAAAGTTCCGTCAATGCGAACAAGAGGTGACCGAGACGTGTAATCAATGGCACCCCATACCATCACGCCGGGTGATAAGCCAGTATGGCCATGACGAATAAACGCTTCCAATGTGCGTTCGCCGCGATGTCGCCAAACGTAAACAGAACCTGTATTAATCAGTAAACTCTTCCGGGCTAAGTTGCCGTGGTCGATCTGTAGAACTTCTTCTCCCTGACGTTTCGTTCTCAACTACGGAGAACATCTTCCGAGGTGGCGGCGGCCCCAGCTCCTAGCAGCCAGTCGTCGACTCACCTCGGAAGATGTTCTCCGTAGTTGAGAACGAAACGTCAGGGAGAAGAAGTTCTACAGATCGACCACGGCAACTTAGCCCGGAAGAGTTTACTGATAAAGACGCCGGCCGTGAAAGCCTACATGGAATGAGAACCTGTATTCATCCGAAAAACTGACGTTTTGCCATTCGTGCACCCAGGTTCGTCGTTGAGTACACCGGCGCTCCTGTCTGCGATGCAGCGTCAGGGGTAACCGCAGCCATTGTCTCCGAGCTGATAGTCCATGGTGCTTCAAACGTCATCGAACTGCTGGTGCAGATGGTTGTTCTCTTGTAAACGTCCTCATCTGTTGACTCAGGGATCGAGACATGGCTGCACGATCCATTACAGCCATGCGGATAAGATGCCTGTCATCTCGACTGCTAGTGATACGAGGCCGTTGGGATCCAGCACGGCGTTCCGTATTACCCCCGTGAACCTACCGATTCCATATTGTTCTGACAGTCACTGGATCTCGACCAACGCGAGCAGCAATGTCGCGATACGATAAACCGCAATCGCGATAGGCTAAAATCCGACCTTTATCAAAGTCGGAAACGTGATGGTACGCATTTCTCCTACTTGCATGAGCCATCACAACAACCTTTCACCAGGCAATGCCAGTCAACTGCCGTTTGTGTATGAGAAATCGGTTGGAAACTTCCCTCATGTCATTACGTTGTAGGAGCCGCCACCGGCACCAACCTTGTGTGAATGCTCTAAAAAACTAATCGTTTGCATATCACAGCATCTTCTTCCTGTCGGTTACATTTCTGTTCTGTAGCACTTTATCTTCGTGGTGTAGCAATTTTAATGGCTTGGGTCTGAGCACTACGGAACTTAACTTCAGAGGTCACAAGTCCCATAGAACTTAGAACTACTTAAACCTAACTAACCTAAGGATCTCACACACATACATGCCCGAAGCAGGATTCGAACCCGCGACCGTAGCGGTCGTGCGGTCGCTGACTGTAGCGCCTAGAACCGCTTGGCCACTCCGACCGGAAGCAATTTTAATGACCAGTACTTGTAGTCCTACATGATACATGAGAGGTTGATAATTAACTGGTTTTCTTTCCGCTACTGCCAATACTTATTTTGATACCTGGCAAGACAGTAAAATACGAAGCATTTTTGAAAAGATTTGTTTCCATTCGAAACTAACGTTTACTATCTGCAATATTAAGTTTTACCATATGCTGCTATATGTACAATGAGTTATGATTTGTATAAAACTTTCTGAAGATAGCTACAAAGCAGCTGCAAAGATCTGCATAAAAAGATTAAAAATTTCCGACACATGCTGCCTTCCTTGTGACTTGTGTATTTGGGAACCTTTGTAGTGAAGAACGCAGTCGCTGGCCATTTCAGTTTTGGTGCTTTTTGGGTCGTACAGACTATGGCTAACGTAACGAACTGTTTCTAACGGGGGAAGTAGAGTCATACCTATTACATTCTCGAAAAAATACGTGAAATTTATAGGTGGTTGCCCATGACGAGACTGGCAACTGTGCCTCACCAGTGAGGCTATTTCCACCTGGAATGTGAAGTCTCATGTTTCTCTTCTATGCAGTCAGTACAAGTCAGAGCTGCAAATAGAAAATTTTTCAAATAAAAAGGTACTGACTGTCGTCAGCTCTGTATGCTGACTGAATGTTTTATCAGTCTGTCCTTGCTGATTTCGGGAAACTTTGTGACAGGTCTAAAACAGGCCTGATACTTAAATTCCTCCTACTTTGTAAGGAGAATCTGGACGAAGCAGAGAAGTACACATTGAGATGTTCCTTATTACCGTTGGTTTCTACCATTTCTTCGAACACTTGGTCTGTTCCTATGCACAGTTCATCACCCACTGCTATATCATCAGTGATGATTGATCTCACTTCAAATCCACCAAAGTTTCTTCTGATTATTACTCAACCTGAATCACATACTACTGTGCGAAATTCAACAGTTACAGAAACACTGCCTTAGGTTTATTATTTTGTAAACATTATTTACATGATTTCCACTTTGAATAAAGTACAATGCAAGTTCGCCTCACTAAAAATAAACTTTTCACATTGCCATTTTAACATCATAATACAGAGTCCGCCAGAAAAATTTATATACACTTTAAGGAACGAAAAGTATTACTTATGAATATATTTTACGTTTAATGATTGATCACACATGTTGTACAACCTTTATCATACCACATGGTTACTTTGACTGTTCAAAATGTTCACCAATGGCTCCTATACATATAACAGAACTACGAGCGATCGCCGCAACTCCGTCAGTCATTTTTACAGTGGAGATTGCTACACATGTCGTTGTAATTTCCAGGCCAAGTTCCTCCAGCGTGCGCGGTTTGCATCGACAGACGTTATCTTTCACAGTTCCCCCCCCCCCCCCCCCCAAGTAAAAGTCCGTAGGTGTTAGATATGGCGACCGTGGAGGGAACTCAACGGGCCTTTGTCCAATCCAATGCCTCGGAAAATTGTCATTCAGGAAAGCTCGTACGGCTAGGTGTTAGTGTGGTGGCGTCCCATCCTGTTGGTAGAAGACCTCTTCATCAGCTCCATAGAGCGCACGTATACCTGGCAAAATTGATGTGCATAACACTTTCAGGTACTCTTCTCCATTGAAAGCAGCATCAAAAAAAACTGTTGCTACTAAGCCCCTAGATGATAGTCCACATCACACAAGAACCCCTGGTAGATTGACCGCTTTAGTCACGTAAACATGCGGTTTTTCCGGTGCCTAGTACGCACTGTTATGCCGACTCATGATTCCATTATGTTTAAATTGTGCCTCGTCACTCCACACTCCCTTCGTCACAAATTGTTCGTCATCAGTTACCATTTGATGATACTATTCGCGAAATTGCTTTCGGTGATCAGGATTGTCATCATTAATCGCATGCAGTAATCGTGGAATGTAAACTTTCAGAATTCTTCGTACAGTTGTGCTGATAACCCGCAATTCACATGCACGTTGCGTAGCAGACTTCTGTGGAGAAATATCGAAACGTTTCCAACACGAGAGACGACGAAGCAGGACTTGTGGCTGTATGCTGTCCTTCTGATCTTCCTTTGTGAATATCACAAATCGTTCCATGCAACTCAAATTCGTCAATGATCCGTTTAATTGTTAGACGGATTTGCGGTTCTGTTTCAAACTCCCACCTCCGCTGACGTTGCACTTCAACGGCATTATCAAACTTGAAAATCCACTTCAAAGTACATTTTCGTTGCTCGAATATCAAGCGTGCTCCAGAAATCTTGTTCTCTCAATACCGAGATGAAAGTACTAGCACCTGTTGATCCAAAGATCATACTACATCACACTCGTAACTCAAATCGAACGACAATATCGATATCTCTATAGAGCCTGACAAAGAGTGTATACTATTTTTTTTTTTTTTTTTTTTTTTTTTTTTTTTTTTTTTTTTTTTTTTTTTTTTGCGGACTCTGTAGAATGAACACGTCATCACATCCAGATCCTGAGCGCTTTGACTTTTGAACTTCCTTCATTTCTCTTCTGTACGTACTCCGTGGTGTTTGCACCCGTGGTCTAGGGCTAGCATCTTTGATTCATAATCAAAACGTCTTCGGTCCCGGGTTCGATCCCCGCCACTGCCTAAGTTTTGATAAATAATCAGCATTGGCGACCGAAGACCTCCGGCATAAGAAGTCAGCCTCATTCTCCCAACAGCCATGTCAAAGAGGGAGGAGAAGCGGATACAGGTTCAGGCAGGGCACTCTCTTGTCCTAGGGGTGGGAAATTGCCCCTAAAGGCGGAAGAATCAGCAATGATCAACGACATGAGGATGCAGAAGGCAGTGAAAACCACTGCATTAAAGACACGTAACGTGTATCCACAGGACATGTGGCCTGTATTTGAAGAAGTGTCATGATGAACTCTCCATTGGAAAAAGATTCCGGAATAGTCCCCCATTCGGACCTCCGGGAGGGGACTGCAAGGGGGAGGTTTTTTTTTTTTTTTTTTGGTCATCAGTCTACCGACTGGTTTGATGCGGACCACCACGAATTCTTTTCCTCTCCGATTCTACGTAGAACCTCCTCATTCCTTACCTTATCAGTCCACCTAAGTTCAACATTCGTCTATAGCACCATATCTCAAATGCTCCGATTCTCTTCTGTTTCGGTTTTCCCACAGTCCATGTTTCATTACCGTACAATGCTTTACTTCAGACGTACATCCTCAGAAATTTCTTCCTCAAATTAGGGCCGATATTTGATATTAGTAGACTTCTCTTGGCCAGAAATGCCTTCTTTGCCATAGCGAGTCTGCTTTTGATGTCCTCCTTGCTCCGTCAGTCATTGGTTATTTGAAGTTCTCTAACGCTATAGATACAGCAATAAGGAATAGCGCAGTAGGCAGTACAGTTGAAGAGGAATGGACATCTCTAAAAAGGGCCATCACAGAAGTTAGGAAGGAAAACATAGGTACAAAGAAGGTAGCTGCGAGGAAAACATGGGTAACAGAAGAAATACTTCAGTTGAGTGATGAAAGGAGGAAGTACAAACATGTTCCGGGAAAATCAGGAATACAGAAATACAAGTCGCTGAGGAATGAAATAAATAGGAAGTGCAGGGAAGCTAAGATGAAATGGATGCAGGAAAAATGTGAAGACATCGAAAAAGATATGATTGTCGGAAGGACAGACTCAGCATACAGGAAAGTCAAAACAACCTTTGGTGACATTAAAAGCAACGGTGGTAACATTGAGAGTGCAACGGGAATTCCAGTGTTAAATTCAGAGGAGAGAGCAGATAGGTGGAAAGAATACATTGGTAGCCTCTATGAGGGTGAAGATTTGTCTGATGTGATAGAAGAAGAAACAGGAGTCGATTTAGAAGAGATAGGGGACCCAGTATTAGAATCGGAATTTAAAAGAGCTTTGGAGGACTTACGGTCAAATGAGGCAGAAGGGATAGATAACATTCCATCAGAATTTCTAAAATCATTGGGGGAAGTGGCAACAAAACGACAATTCACGTTGGTGTGTAGAATATATGAGTCTGGCGACATACCATCTGACTTTCGGGAAAGCATCATCCACACAATTCCGAAGACGGCAAGAGCTCACAAGTGCGAGAATTATCGCACAATCGGCTTAACAGCTCATGCATCGAAGCTGCTTACATGAATAATATACAGAAGAATGGAAAAGAAAATTGAGAATGCGCTAGGTGACGATCAGTTTGGCTTTAGGAAAAGTAAAGGGACGAGAGAGGCAATTCCGACGTTACGGCTAGTAATGGAAGCAAGGCTAAAGAATAATCAAGACACTTCCGTAGGATTTGTCGACCTGGAAAAAGCGTTCGACAATATAAAATGGTGCAAGCTGTTCGAGATTCTGAAAAATGTAGGGGTAAGCTATAGGGAGAGACGGGTCATATACAATATGTACAACAACCAAGAGGGGATAATAAGAGTGGACGATCAAGAACGAAGTGCTCGTATTAAGAAGGGTGTAAGACAAGGCTGTAGCCTTTCGCCCCTACTCTTCAATCTGTACATCAAGGAAGCAATGATGGATGTGGAAAACACTGATAAGGAGAAGGGACAGGATGATAGGACATCTGCTAAGACATGAGGGAATGACTTCCTTGGTAGTAGAGGGAGCTGTAGAGGGCAAAAACTGTAGAGGAAGACAATGATTGGAATACGTCAAGCAAATAATTGAGGACGTAGGTTGCAAGTGCTACTCCGAGATGAAGAGGTTAGCACAGGAAAGGAATTCGTGGCGGGTCGCATCAAACCAGTCAGTAGACTGATGACCAAAAAGAAAAAAAAAACGTACTCCGGAGGTTATTAATTTTTCCACCTTACGGTAGCTGTTCTAACTTGAGGCAGGGGGAAGGGGGGGGGGGAGGTAAGGAGATGATCTACAAGATCTAAAGTTTGTGCTAATCAAACGTAGTTTCATTACTATGCTTTCCAAAAAGTGCATTTATTAGCATTATAACTCTACATTCTCAGCACCTCGAAAAGTGTAAAGGTATGTGTATCATTATCACCATCGTCTACTTTCATGGATGAATTTTGAGGAATCTGTTCCGCCTTCAGCGTCTTAGCTCCATCACTTCCCGGGTAGACGCTCACCGGTTACTCCTTTGGGTATATACTGCAATTTTCTATTTACATGTTCCTTACATTTCTTCCCGTAAGTGCCGATCTTTTACTGTTGTTACAAATATTTATGCTCACTTCTAATATCTTCTTAATCTAAGTTCTAGGTTACAAAAAAATTGTTCAAATGGCTCTTACAACTACTTAAACCTAACTAACCTAAGGACATCACACACACCCATGCCGGAGGAAGGATTCGAACCTGCGACCGTAGCGGTCGCGCGGTTCCAGACTGTAGTGCCTAGAACCGCTCGGCCACCCTGGCCGGCTCTAGGTTAAATGCTTTGACCGATACGAGGAGTTTCAATTCTGACGCCACTGTCTTCCTTTTTGCTTTCCCATTCTCACATCCGTAAAGTAGTAAAGGAACAGCTAGTGTTTTACAGAATTTCAATTGCGTTTCTTTATTTGTCTTAGTGTTTAAGGCTCTTTTTACTATTAAACAGCACCTTTAAAATTTTGATGTTTTATTTTTCACATCTTTATCATTCTCGAAAGAAATTTCGAAGGTGAGATAGTTAAAATGACTTACTTTCTCTATTATTGTGTTTTGTGTCACTATTTTTAAGCGCACCTACTTTTTCTTCCGAATTCCATTATATCCATCTTTATTATCGATATTTTAAAGTTACAATTGATCCATTTCGTTTAATTTAGAAATATTTATCTGTAATCGTTTTCCTAATTGGCTGTTTTAGTTTGTTCGTCAGCAAACATTAATATTTTTATATAATCGTCTTTAACTTATTTTATTTCTTCATAAATTGTTGTCTCCTCATACCACTTTTTAATCAAGTCATGTATGTATGAGGTGAACACAATTGGAGAAAAATTAAGACCTTGTTTACCCCACGTTTGCGAACAATATCAGAGACACCAAAAGGTTAATGTTATGATTCTTTAAAATTTATTGTATCTATTGCTGTCTAGTGAAGAAAGACAATGTAATCCTTTATTGAATGTTTTTCTTTATAAACTCCACGATTTACTTTTCAGAAAACAGTCAGTCGTTCTGCCACAGTATGCAGCTAAAATGAGAGGAAGGTGTCAGAGAGGATTTATGGAAAATTAGAAGTAAGTTCAGCACCCAACAGGAAAGAATGGAAAAATCTTTTACAGAAGGCTAAGTCTCTCAAAGTGCCGTCACGCCGTTATGTCTGGTACCAGGAAGTTGCTACTGTCTTATGCTATGCAAGTGTAATACACACATAAAATTCATCTTTAGAGTGTGAATCATACGTTTTTCTAATAAAACTAGTTGTTATATTTAGTACCGTTGAAGGTGGTAGCTCCACACAACAAGCACCACAACCAGCAAAGGTCACGATGCGCAGATTAAAAAGTAGTTCCTGTTTATGATGTTATATAATCTATAAATGCTAAACCATGTACTCGCACTTACCACGGCAAGTAGACTGAAAAAGAACCTGATAAAAAGAGAACCAGTTATATCTTATAAGTCTCGTACCATCACCGCAACATCGCCTAAACGTATCTGAAGTAAGGCATTCCCTCTACCTGCTGTAGTTCCACCGAGGATCTCATCATGAAATCTCGATATGGGTGCGTAGTGAGCTCCATATCATCTTGTTTTTGCGCAATCTAGCGGCCGCGTTTTCCAGACCACTGCCTCGTTTTCCATAACTAGACGCAACAACATTTGTGACTTTTATTTAAGGTGATACCAGGGTTCATAAGAGAGCGTGCAACACTCAACTGTGTCTGTATTAATATACAGTTACATAAACTGTATCCATAGAGGCCGGAGGATCAGCCCAGCCTTACACAAGGTAGAAGAACCTGATAAATACAAATATAGATTTGAAAATAAAGTAAAAGTCTAAATCATTATATAAAAGTCATATAAAGTTCACAACCTAAAATCCAAAATATTTTGTTTTTAATGAGTATGTCGTGACACAGAAAAATCTATATGGCACTGTTCATAATGCAATCAAGAAATTGATGGATTTTTACTGTAAAATTATGTATGGATATAAAACTTCCTTAAAGACATGAAACATGGTACAAAACTTCTGGAGGCAACATATAAAACATATGAAAGACCTGTGGTCAGCTGGCTTGGTGGCTTGTAGAGGTCGCAACTTTTTTACTTGTTAGTTTCTTGGTAAGCCAGTTCAACCAATGAGGCTCATGGAAGTGACCCAACACGCCCCGCAGGTGACAAAAACTGACCCCAGTAACTCAGTCAATAAATGTAGTCTTCAAACCAATAGGAATAAAAGTTTATTATAATTACACAGCAGTTTTCAGAATCACTGAAACTCCTCACTTCTCTGCTTGTTTGTTTAATATATGTGATTTGAAATACGTTCTTATAGAGCTTTTGAATATCAACGAGTCATTCACTTCAGGTACGTCTGAGTATGAGAATTATCTAGTGTTGATTCACTGATCTGTAATTAGGTTAGAGTGAAGAACCGGGAGGTGCTACAGACTACTATAGTGGAAGAAGGATGTGGTACAGGAAGGAGGAAGGAGGAATGAGGAATATAGCACGTTGGTTGCTGTGTATAGACGTCTTCGAGCGTATTGCGCTGCGAATGCGTCTTCGTATGTGCATATATGCAACAGGGAGGGGCCCTAACAGCTGAACTATGAATGGTAAACACGAATGGCAGCAGTGAGTAATGCGTACCTGGGCAGATTAAGCGCACGCATGCAATTTCTCACTATCTTATCGCAGGCCTATGACTCAACTCCAGAATGCACTTCCGCGTTGCAAGGGCCTCACGCAGAATACTACCCATTGCAGCGCCCAAGAATATCGTGGAAACGCAACCGTTTCTGCTCATAAATTAGGACTACATCTGTATTTCCATACTACTGCCTCGAAGCAACGACATTACGTCACTAGTTGTCATACCCTGAGCTATGAATATCAATGTTTAACATGAGCACTCGCTTTTCTTATCCTGACTATATGTCATCTCCTCTTTACCCAATTCTTTCCTTTACATACTCATTTCAGCACTGTTCTACTTCTGCTTTTTTCCACACTCACGAGTTTCGTCTTACCTATTTTCATTGATTGTTCGTAAGGTGTTGCATTGGCTTCTCTTTCATGATAAACTTTTTTTTTTCACTTTCAGCAAGATAACCGAATCATCAAATAACTCACTGTATTCGAATCTTTTTCCACTGTTGCCAATAAAACATTTATTTTACCACCCTCTTTGTTCATACAAATGGTTCAAATGGCTCTGAGCACTATGGGACTTAACATCTGAGGTCATCAGTACCCTAGAACTTAGAAATACTTAAACGTAACTAACCTAAAGACATCACACACATCCATGCCCGAGTCAGGATTCGAACCGGCGATCGTAGCAGTCGCGCGGTTCCGGACTCAAGCGCCTAGAACCGCTCGGCCACTGTGGCCGGCTTGAATATACAGTTAACAGTACAGGAGAGAGAGAACATCCATGTAAATCACCACGCTTAGTAGTCATATTTTGTATCAGTGCTCTACGTGTAAGCTACTGGAGCAGTTGATTGTCCGAAGATATGTAGTTGCTATTTACCTTATGAGCTATGAGCCGCTGTTCATCTTCGATACTGTGAGACGCATATTTTCTACTGCAGGCTCATCTAGATGACTATTCTCAGAATCACAGAGGGTTCATAGCTCTTGAACAGAGCGCGGGAAATACGAACACCTAATTTTTCCGTGCGATATCTAATTTATCTTACTTTAATTATTCATTTGTCTCTATGTAGGTGAGCGCCAACAAAATATTTTTGCATTCGTAGCACGAAGTTGGTGACTTAAATTTCTTAAGAAGATCCTGCCGCAATGAAAAACACCTTTTGATTTAATGGTTGCAACCCCAGTTCGCGGATCACATCCGTGGCACTCTCTCCCCTGTTTCGCTATAAAACGAGCTGTCCTCCTTTGAATTTATTCGATGTCCTCCATCAATCCTATATGATGCAGATCCCACACCGCGAAGCACTATTCCAGAAGAAGACGGACAAGAGTGATGTAGGCGGTCTCTTTGGTAGCCATCAATGGAATCGGATCATTTTAGGTTACTCGTACTCGTAATCCTCACATATTTAGTTTTTACAGCCTTTAGATACGTGTGATTTATCATGTGGAAAACTTCACACTTTTCATTTTTTAGAGTCCATTTTCACTTTTCGTACCATACAGGTATCTTGCCTGAATCATTTTGCAATTGATTTTTATCATCTACAAACAATCTAAGTGGGCTGTTCATATTGTCTCCTAAATCGTTTATGTGCGTCAGGAACACCAGAGGGCCTATAACATTTCCCCAGGGAATGGCACGGCAGATACCACTTCTTACTCGGTGACTTTCCACCAACTACTACAAACTGTGACATCCCTTATAGCAAATCACAAATACTCCGTAGGTACGCAGTCTGATTACGTGTCGCTTATGAGAGTCAGTGTCAAAAGCCTTCTCGAAATCTAAAAATGTGGAATAAATTTGAGGTATTCTCTCGATAGCACTCAACACTGCATGTAAATAAAGAACTAGTTAATGTTGGATAAAAACGATGTTTTCTGAATCCGTGTTGAGTATTTGTCATTAAATCGTTATCGTCGAGGTAATTCATGTTATTCGAACACAGTATATGTTCCAAAATTCTACTACAAATCGTCGTTAGTGATATGAGGCTGCAGTTCAACGATTACTCATGTTTCCTTTCTTGAGTGTGGATGTGACCTGTACAACTTTCCATTCTTTCCTCTAGCGAGCGGTTGTATGCGACTGCTAAGTGTGAAACGACAGTACCAGGAATCTAATTAGTACAGTATTCGTTACTGTATTTCTTTCAGAATGTCTGCTACCCACTCCCAGTATCCACAGAAACCTGTGATCATTCGTGCTGCTTTTCTTTGTATATGTTGGATATCTCCTGTTTTCTGTATGGTGTATCTCCCACACACTAAAGCACATTCTAGAAAGAGTGACACTTTGTACATTGATTGCATTTTCCCATCTTCTTAACAATGAACTGGTCTGTCACCGGCTATACATACGACTGACCTTGAGCGCTCATTCTGCTTTATATTCACACACTTAGGTACTTCAGTGAGTGAACTAGATACAGTTGCGACTCATTGAAAGCGGTACTAGCTCAGCACCCAGCATTGCCCAGATACGTATTCATTCCAGTTCTATAAGTCCATCTCCTCCATCCCCTATCCCTGTCCCTCACCTCTCCTTCTCATTTCCTCCGCCTCCCACTGCCTGTCCATCACCTCCACCTCCTACTGCCCGT
This sequence comes from Schistocerca americana, assembly GCF_021461395.2. NCBI lineage: Eukaryota > Metazoa > Arthropoda > Insecta > Orthoptera > Acrididae > Schistocerca > Schistocerca americana. Next base: position 174,915,841 of record NC_060122.1, on the reverse strand, counting down.
CCAATTCCTTTTTCTCCCTCTCCCTGAGCGTCAACACCTTCCCCCTCCTTCTGTTCATCAACTCGTCCCCCTCCTTCTGTCGATCATCTCTTCTTCGCTTTCTCTATTGATCTCCTCCTGCCCATCTCTCTCTGCATCTCCCTCTCGTCCCTTTCTGTGTCCAACTCCTCCTCCTTCCGCCTCCTACTCTCTGTTCATCTCATCTTCTCCTTCTGTGTCCACTTCCCCCACCCTCTCTCTGTATCCACCTACTATTTCTATCTGTGTCCTCCTTCCGCTTCTCTATCCATCTTCCTCCTCATGGTTCTTACCCTCATAGTATTTCCTTCTAGTTAGTATATGTTGGTTGAAATCCATCTAGCAGTTTAGGAGGAAATGTGGAAATTACATACATAGGTACGTACATACATACACGCACGTATTTAGTGTGCAACATTTCTGCATTTTTTGAGGTGCGTAGTGTTACATTTCTCAAAGCAATCTGGTAATTTTCACACTTCTTCATATCTTGTAAAGGTTAGTCTCAGTAACTGTGCAGCTTTATTGAAATATAAGTAGTGCTTCATGGTAGACAATCACATCTGAGGTTCCTATTAATTTGCCAGGTTATTAATATACGATGGCCATTCTAAATGTGTGGAACGTTTGCTTCCCAAGACATTTTTATTAAAGATAAAGATATGTTTCAACACATTTTGTGGCAAAATTTTAAACATTTGGCTGCGTTTTCCACAAGTTTTCGTATCCCTTTCGCATACTCAGTTGTCATAAATTTTACGAAATGGCAAATAACGTCCTATTTCTGTTCGCTATCAATCCCATAGTACTTTCTACTTTTAAAAATAATCCTGATATGGGAAACAGAAGGTAATCACGCGAGAGTAAGTCTGGACTATAAGGTAGATTTTCAGAAACTTCCAGCTTTAACTACCAAAACGTGTCTTACATCAACGAATGCGGGCGACAGGTTTCGATGAAAAGAACAATGCCGCTGCACAACAAGGCACATAGTTGATCTTGGACTGCGAAATGTAGTCGGCGAAAATATTTAACTTACGGCTTCTCCCAAAAGCAAAAGACAATAAAAAACACGCCTTTCGATCCAAAAACTTTGTCCATAATGTTTTCAGTGTCCATAATTTGTTTGGTCTAATTTAATAATGTTGGGGACTGTGAATAATGACACCCCGTTGACCGACCATTCCGGAATTTTATGTGGGACAATCGGCTTTCGTGATCATTTAGAATGTGATTCAAAACTCCACGCCATCCCTTTCGTACAGAGTGAGAAGATAAGTGCGGATTCCATGTACTGCTTTTTGCCTTCATGTGTCAATAGTTGAGGAAACGACCTGGCATACACATTTCCATAGCCCAAATAATCACTAACAATTTCGTAATGAACTGATCGAGGAAAACACAAGCTCATTCTACCAAGAATGAAACGTATAGCCTGTTCAACATTTCATCAATCCTAGATTTGAAATAATCAGTCACAACTGATTCGTTCATCTGTCGTTAAACATGATGCATCATTTTCGAACTCAAGCAGAGTTCCATTTACGTCGGTTATCTATCGGTAAATTACGATACTAATGGATTCTTTTGCATCCAGAAATGAATTACACTGCCAGCTTGACTCTCGGTGAGATCGCTAATGTTAATGTTCGTTGCTATCAAAATTTAAATTTGCACAGAAAAGCAGTGAACAACCGTTGTTGCTCGCTGTTAGCGGCACACCGACAGTAACAGAAAGGTGTACGACTGCGACGACGGTGGGGATAGATTCAGATCAAAAAGTTCTTCACTTATAGAATAACCCTTCTGCGTCATGAACATCAAATGACACTTCCTTGCGCTGGCCTGAAGTAACTTCGTCATCTAAAAAGGCTCTGAGCACTATGGGACTTAACATCTGAGCTCATCAGTCCTCTAGAACTTAGAACTACTTAAACCTATCTAACCTAAGGACATCACACACAACCATGCCCGAGGCAGGATTCGAACCTGCGACCGTAGCGGTCGCGCGGTTACAGACTGAAGCGCCTAGATCCGCTCGGCCACAACGGCCGGCAACTTCGTCATCTGTTTCATGACTTTCGATATAGAGGAATATACAGTGAAAATCTCCAATCCAGTTTTCAGGACTTCAGACGATAATAGAACGAGGGCGGTTCAAGGAACGTGTGATTGAGAAGTTACTTTCGGCCTGGCGATGAATATTTTAATCATATGTGCCTGTTGCATTTGTACTATCGTAGTGAATATGCTGTTAATATTTGGTGTTTCGCGTTGAATTTCATTGAACAATCCTGCAAAAATAGCGTATGTTGATGCTGAAGACCCCGCAGTGCAAGTTGCCTAAACATCAAGAGCAACCACCGTCTGCGCCCGGCGCCGTCTCGGTGGAGACGTTGCACCTGACCCTCCAGGTCGCGAATGAACAACACCTACCCCGTTATCGACGCCGCGGCTAAAGTGAGCCTCCATGACCGCACGAGAGCGGCGGGCAAAATGATTAGATCCTGCGGCGGCGGCGGCGGCGGCGGCAGCGGCAGCGGCGCCTCCCAAATTGTAACATATTTGGCGCCGCGACTGCTGTTACAACGCAAAGCTTTTAACACCGACAGACGAGCCATTAATATTTTCCATCGGCAGCCGGAGTGAAGCGGGCGCCGCAGCCACTGTAATTGCCGCGTGTTAACATTGTTTTCCCCTTTTGCGGAGCTGTTTTGTCCCGGGAGCTGTTCCATTCCGCCGGCGTGTGTAGCCTATACCAGGGACAGCCAGCAAATTCGCGGCGGAAACGGACGCCATTGTACCCCAGCGGAAGCGGACGGGCATCGGAGTGTTGCTGGGAGCAGCACTGGCTGAAATTCGCGGAGTACTCGGTTGCGGCGCCGGTCCGGATGTTCGAGCCTCAGGAAGTTGTTCTAAGCCTTCGTGCCCATTTGTCCGGTGCAACGTTGTCTCATTTTACTTACCTGGAAATACATTACTTTTTACTGGGGATAGTACCACCCATCTACTCGGCCAATTGACCCCATAATTGGAATAAACGGCATAGTTTACAACCAGGTACTAAGACAACCATAGATAACTTTTAATAACAGGCCGCATACATCCTTGTAGGTGGCGACCGCAAGATAGACAATTATGGTCACAAAAAACATAAAAGCACATGTCACCTGATGAAACTGAACTAACGGGACAATCGTGCAGATTAGGTGGCTTTAGGCTGGGACAAACTAAAAATATTCCAGTAAGACTAATTTCATGCCAAGACAATCGCCTAATCGGAAAAACCCACACAAAATGCTGGAGAATAAACTGAATTTAAAAAAAAAGTAAGACACGGAACTGGAATCGAATATTTCGCTCAAACGAAGACAGCGATAATATACGCTATCACAATGAGTATCACAAATTAAGTCGACAATAACATGCGTCCTACAGTAACAATCTATTTCAAATACGCCTCGCCTACACCACATCAGTTCGGAAAATAAACAGTCAAATGTTTGGATAAACCAAGATTATAAATATGATCATTAATCGTTTCACGCGTAACAGTTGGAGCTGTGTTCTAGGCTCCCGCTTAATCTAACCATCGGAAAAGGCTCCACGTTCGAAAAACACCTATATATAATTAGTATAATACAGCCAACCAATTATAACAAGATTTCGCTTTAATCTGGTCTCGATACCGGCTACGGGTTTCTTCATCAGAAAACCCAAGTAATTACATGTAATAACAGACGAACAGATTTATGAGCAAAACGCTCTCGTCATATGAAATACTTCATATGAAGCTAATATTTGTAGTGAAGATATCCACTGTCGGCGTCGAAGCCAACTAAGAGCAAAATCTTCTTGCCACTGGATGGCTGTATTGTATGAAAATGGTTGAAATGGCTCTGAGCACCATGGGACTTAACTGCTGAGGCCATCAGTCCCCTAGAACTTTAAACTACTTAAACCTAACTAACTTAAGGAATCACACACATCCATGCCCGAGGCAGGATTCGAACCTGCGACCATAGCGGTCGCGCGGTTACAGACTGAAGCGCCTAGAGCCGCTCGGCCACTTAGGCCGGCTATATTATACAAATCGTATTCGTGTACGGTTGCTGTCTCACAGCTATGTTTAAAATTGTAAACTGCTAAATTTGTGTGAGAATCAAGATAATAAATACGATCGCTACTCGGTTCTCTAACAAAAATTTAAGGTGTGCTCTCAGGTCCCTGACTTACCACACGCCCGTAAATGACGGCAAATTTTAAATCAGAAGTATAGTTTACACAAATTACCAAGACAACCGTAGATTACATTTAATAAAAAGCACCTCGTATTCTTCACATCGCAAACTCATAACACCACACAAGTATTCACTGGTCAAAGCCGATTTCTCTGCGTTGCTAATCCGTTAGTATTTGACCACATGTGATGCCACACTCTGCATACGGGAAGACTGTGAAATCCGCATAAGAATTACGTCCATTAGACACTGAAAAGAAGTAATCAAGTTTCACTATAATCTTATTCGTAATTTTCTCTGTGTTGTAACGGTGGACTCTATGTACCATATAGACAGTCACGTATCACTGGCACTAGAACTTTTATCAATATTTTTTCCTGGTCGTAATTTCAGTTAATTTATATGTTAATAAGATCACGTTCTCGTAGGTTTGAACGTTCCTGTTTTTTGTGAATTCCTAAGGGACCAAACTGCTGAGGTCATCGTTCGCTTACACATTACGTAAAGTAACTTATGCCAAGAACAATACACACACTCATGCCCGAGGGAGGATTCGAACCTCCAGTGGGAGGAGCCGCGCAATCCGTGACATGGCGCCTCTAACCTCGTGGCCATTCCGCGCGGCCGCGTTCCTCCCTGCGTGAATACATGTTGTTTGGAAATAAATAAACGGAGTTTAAGGGTTTTTAGTATTTATTGGACTCAATTTACAATTCTAAATTACACATCAACTGAGGAAGCAACTCAATTTTTCTTACAAATGTTCAATGTGAGCGCTGTTCATCACAAGTCGAGGCGAAAGGCGAGTTCTTCCCAGATCTTGATCAGTGTGTCTAGAGTAATTCTTGGAAAAATGCTGTTTCTAAAATCGGATGCATCAGCTGGTAGCGAAGATATTCACATGGACATTTATGAAACCCCAAAGGTAAAAAATTGAGCGGCTTCAGATCGGGTGAACGTGAAGGCCATTCGAAACAAACTCTGCTATCCGGTATCTTACGGATAATTCGGCGGTCGGTTACAACGTCGTTTAACTAATTAGGCACTGAGTTATTCCAGAGAGCCAGTGCATTATCTTGCTGCCAAATAAAGTTCTGTGGATCAGCTGCTTCCAGTTGAGGAAAAAGTCATAGTTCTACCTATCATGATAAGAAACAGCAGTTACAGTGGCTTTACCGGAAAAGATATGCCCTTAAACTCTCTGCTGGGATATGGCACAGAACACATTTCAATTAGGGGAGTCTAGTTGCAGTCGTGATATCTCTAACAATAAGCGAATGATCTGGCCACTCAGATCGCCTGACGTGAATCCCATCGAACATTTATGGGACGTAATGGAGGTCCGTTCGTGCACAAAATCCAGCACCTGCAATACTTTCGCAATTGCGGATCGATATAGAGACAGTAAGGCTCAATATGTCTACCGGGGGCTTCCATGTGCGAGGGTTGGAACTTAAATAGTGGCAACTATTTATTCACAACCGATATAACTGAGTTACAAGCTTCCACCTGTTACTGTCCTTCAAAGTAGTCACCAGCGTTGTGTAGAACCCGTTGCCAGTGATGTGGAAGGCGTAGTATACCGTTAGCAGAGCCTGTTCTGTTGATAGTGCGAATGGAGTGGTCTACTGCCTGTGGAATCTCTCGAACAGTTCTAAAGCGAATTCCACGAAGTAGTTCCTTCATCTCGAAATCAAATCAAAGTCACAAGGACTTAAGTCCAGGGAGTATGGTGGATGGTACAGTACTTCCCAGTTCCATCGACCGAACAGAGCTGCCACAGCTTGCGCTGTATGGGTCCGCGCATTGTCGGGCAAAATGCTGGGCGGGTTGCGCAGTAAGTGTCGCCGCTTCCTTCACAAAGCTGGTCGCAGGTGATGCTCCAAAAACGAATAGTAATACAGTCTGACGGTCTGCCGTGGAGGAACGTAATGCGTTAGGATAACACCATCACAGTCGTACACGAGACTCACCATAACTTTCACTATACTGGGGCTTTCACTCACTTTCGACTTTCACGGCGACCCGTATGGTTCAAATGGCTCTGAGCACTATGGGCCTTAACATCTGAGGTCATCAGTCCCCTAGAACTTAGAACTAATTAAACGTAGCTAACCTAAGGACATCACACACATCCATGCCCGAGGCAGGATTGGAACCTGCGACCGTAGCGATCACGCGGTTCCAGACTGTAGCGCCTAGAACCGCTCGGCCACCTCGGCCGGCACGGCGACCCATAAGGACGCTATTCGTTGGATTTGCGTTACAATTTTGGCTCGTACGATGTGGCCCATGTCTCATCCAGTGATACGATACGGTGTAAGAAAGCCTCTCCTTCGCACTCATAGCGCTCCACATGCGTCTGAGCAGTGTCGTAAGGCATCCATTTCTGCATTTCCGTCAATTCGTGTGGAAACCATCGTGGCGCAATTTTTCGCATGCCCAGGCGTTCCTTCAGGATGCGAAGGACCGTCGTATGTGCTAATCGGGTTTCGTGGGCGAGCTCACGAATCGTATGACGTCGATCACTGTCCACTGACGCGGCAACATTATGCACTTCTTCAGAGACGCTAGGACGACCTGCCCTATGCATGCTGCTAAAGTTTACCGACCTTTGTTGAAGGCTTTTACCCAACGTTCCACTGTTCTGTACAGCAATGCCGAATCCTCGCAAGCCCCTTGAAGACCCTGATGACACTGTCATGTTGTACGACCTCTGGAACACTCAGTCTTGATCCAACTCCGTTGCTCCCGTTTCAAAAACATAGTGACACGGTTCCGTCAGACCGCTCGCTCACAAGTGACTGTCGATTGTGCGCACGCCGGTGACGTGGGCCGGGCCAGTCCATTTGCTCGGAGGTAAGGTAGGCATGTCAACAACGCGTGCTCTCAGCGAAAATAGTAGATTCCATTGCATAGCGTCTCCACAGCAGTGTTGCCTTTAGTTAAGTTCCAACCTATATATTTGTTGAGTCCACGCCACGTCGAAATGCTGCTCTACAACGGGCAGAAGGAGCTCCTCCAAATCTGTATCTATTGTTGTTGTTGTTGTTGTTGTGGTGCAGCTCTCCATGCTACTCTATCCTGTGCAAGAATCTTCATCTCCCAGTACTTACTGCAACCTACATCCTTCTGAATCTGCTTAGTGTATTCATCTCTTGGTCTCCCTCTACGATTCTTACCCTCCACGCTGCCCTCCAGTGCTAAATTTGTGATCCCTTGATGCCTCAAAACATGTCCTACCAACCAATCCCTTCCTCTAGTCAAGTTGTGCCACAAACTTCTCTTCTCCCCAATCCTATTCAATACCTCCTCATTAGTTACGTGATCTACCCACCTTATCTTCAGCATTCTTCTGTAGCACCACATTTCGAAAGCTTCTATTCTCTTCTTGTCCAAACTGGTTATCGTCCATGTTTCACTTCCATACATGGCTACACTCGATACAAATACTTTCAGAAACGACTTCCTGACACTTAAATCTATACTCGATGTTAACAAATTTCTCTTCTTCAGAAACTATTTCCTTGCCATTCCTAGTCTGCATTTTATATCCTCTCTACTTCGACCATCATCAGTTATTTTACTCCCTAAATAGCAAAACTCCTTTGCTACTTTAAGTGTCTCATTTTCTAATCTAATCCCCTCAGCATCACCCGATTTACTCTGACTACATTCCATTATCCTCGTTTTGCTTTTGTTGATGTTCATCTTATATCCTCCTTTCAAGACAGTGTCCATTCCGTTCAACTGCTCTTCCAAGTCCTTTGCTGTCTCTGACAGAATTACAATGTCATCGGCGAACGTCAAAGTTTTTACTTCTTCTCCATGAATTTTAATACCTACTCCGAATTTTTCTTTTTTTCCTTTACTGCTTGCTCAATATACAGATTGAATAACATCGGGGAGAGACTACAATCCTGTCTCACTCCTTTCCCAACCACTGCTTCCCTTTCATGTCCCTCGACTCTTATAACTGCCATCTGGTTTCTGTACAAATTGTAAATAGCCTGTATTTTACCCCTGCCACCTTCAGAATTTGAAAGAGAGTATTCCAGTTAACGTTGTCAAAAGCTTTCTCTAAGTCTACAAATGCTAGAAACGTAGGTTTGCCTTTTCTTAATCTTTCTTCTAAGATAAGTCGTAAGGTTAGTATTGCCTCACGTGTTCCAACATTTCTACGGAATCTTTATCTATGTGTACAGTGAAACCTTGAAGTGTTTAACTTAGCCCGGCTTTGCAAAGCTCTTGCAGACGGATTTAGAGAAGGAAACTCACTACCGAAGTTGAGCATAATACAACATGTCCCTCAGTGTATGTGTTCTGATCTGGGTCTCAGAACCCGCACACAATCCCGACTGGACGTTGTACTTTTGGTGACGAGACTTAAAGGTGAGATCACGGCCTACCGCAACTCAGAACACCGCGCACCTGGGACGCGGGTGCGAGTGCTGTGGTTGCTAACGACACCTCGCTGGCCTCGACTCGCCGACGGCGCTGGCCACTTGAGCGGGGAAAGCCGGCCGCCGCGCTATCGCGGCTGCGATCGCGCTGGCCCTATCGTGCGCGCCACGCGTGCGTGCTAACTAGGCCCACTATCGGGCATCGCGGGCGTGTGTGCCGCCGGCACGCCCCGCGCTTAAAGCCGATGCCGTTCTGCGAGCACGACTCGGCGCTCGCCCCAGCGCTCCGCGCAAATGAAAAGAGATGGAGTACAATGTGACCGAATACTTTATGGACAAAAATATACACCCATACTCTCTTAATGAAAGGCAAACCTACGTTTCTAGCATTTGTAGACCTAGAGAAAGCTTTTGAAAATGTTGACTGGAATACTCTCTTTCAAATTCTGAAGGTCGCAGGGGTAAAATACAGGGAGCGAAAGGCTATTTACAATTTGTACAGAAACCAGATGGCAGTTATAAGAGTCGAGGGACATGAAAGGGAAGCAGTGGTTGGGAAGGGAGTAAGACAGGGTTGTAGCCTTTCCCTGATGTTGTTCAATCTGTATATTGAGCAAGCAGTAAAGTAAATAAAAGAAAAATTCGGAGTAGGTATTAAAATTCATGGAGAGTAAATAAAAACTTTGAGGTTCGCCGATGACATTGTAATTCTGTCAGAGACAGCAAAGGACTTGGAAGAGCAGTTGAATGGAATGGACAGTGTCTTGAAAGGAGGATATAAGATGAACATCAAGAAAACCAAAACCAGGATAATGGAATGTAGTCTAATTAAGTCGGGTGATGCTGAGGGAATTAGATTTGGAAATGAGACACTTAAAGTAGTAAAGGAGTTTTGCTATTTGGATAGCAAAATAACTGATGATGGTCGAAGTAGAGAGGATATAAAATGTAGACTGGCAATGGCAAGGAAAGCGTTTCTGAAGAAGAGAAATTTGTTAACATCGAGTATAGATTTAAGTGTTAGGAAGTCATTTCTGAAAGTACTTGTATGGTGTGTAGCCATGTATGGAAGTGAAACACGGACGATAAATAGTTTGGACAAGAAGAGAATAGAAGCTTTCGAAATGTGGTGCTACAGAAGAATGCTGAAGATTAGGTGGGTAGATCACATAACTAATGAGGAAGTATTGAATAGGACTGGGGAGAAGAGAAGTTTGTGCCACAACTTGACCAGAAGAAGGGATCGGTTGGTAGGACATGTTCTGAGGCATCAAGGGATCACCAATTTAGTATTGGAGGGCAGCGTGGAGGGTAAAAATCGTAGAGGGAGACCAAGAGATGAATACACAAAGCAGATTCAGAAGGATGTAGGTTGCAGTAGGTACTGGGAGATGAAGAAGCTTGCACAGGATAGAGTAGCATGGAGAGCTGCATCAAACCAGTCTCAGGACTGAAGACCACAACAACAAACAACTCTGCGAACCCCTGCGAAAACGAGAGGCAGGGGGTACTTCACAGTGTACCTGTTATTAGGCTTTGGTCCTTACTATTCACGTGTGAAGCACGGGAAGAATGTGTGGTGTCACCACAGGGCACCACACATGCTAAGTTGTAGGCTTCAAATCGGCCGCGGTCCGTCAATACACATCGGACCCGCGACTCGCCACTTTCGACGCTAGCAGACCGAGCGCCGCCACTCGACTGGTCTTACGAGTCAAGCTAGAGCACTGGCCAGTTCTACAGGCGACTTTAATAGGAATTGTTCAGTTGTTACAGCTTCAGAGATCTCATTTGCAGAGACGCTAGTTAGCATAGACTTCAGCTAAGTCAGTAGCTACGACGTAGCTACGTACAGTTTATGCATTGACAATTGATCTATATGTGTAAAGCAATCAGAATTGTAAAGAAGTATTCGCAGTTCAGCCTATAATTGCACTTGTATATATTATTGTACAAAGTCAAGGTCGATGTTCACCGCTGATGCTGAATTAAACCTAACTATTTAATTGTATTCCTGTTCAAAAAAAAAATTGTTCAAATGGCTCTGAGCACTGTGGGACTTAACATCTGTGGTCACTAGTCCCCTAGAACTTAGAACTACTTAAACCTAACTAATCTAAGGACATCACACACATCCATGCCCGAGGCAGGATTCGAACCTGCGACCGTAGCGGTCACGCGGTTCCAGACTGAAGCGCCTAGAACCGCACGGCCACACTGGCGGCTGTACTCCTGTCTTCTAACTTCCTAATCACCTAAGATGTTCCAGATACATCCCGTCAATTATATGTAATTGATCCTCACGTCAGCCTACGTGATCAACGCGTGGAATTAATGGCCACACCTCGTGATCAGACTAAGAGTCTGCCGAATCACCCTTTTTCCATGAGGCCCATAGTTCCGCCTCATACATAACCGAATGATTGCTTAAACACCTCTGTGCACGCCGCACGTTCTGTAACCTGGTCTTCAAAACCCCTACATGAACGTCTGTGATTTTCCACTGAAGCGTCGGACCTCTTTTTGCATGGGATAATGCTGTAGTTACACGTGGCGTGGAGTCGATAACTTGTTGGAATTCTCCTTAACAAGTACTGAGCGAAGCTGCCTCTATAGCCGTCCGTAATTGCAAAAGAGTTGCCGGTACAGGATTGTGTGCACGAACTGCCCTCTCCATTACGCCCCATGAACTTTCGATTTGATTCTTTCATAAGTAACTGACGACAAATTATGCTGCACTGTCCTAAAGGATAAGTTATTCATACTCTCCCACGTTGATTTCCGCAGTTATTTCACGCAATGTTGCTTGTCTGTGATCTTGGTGGCCAGATCATTCGCTCGAAAAGTGCGAGATGTTCTTCAGACAAATTGCGATCAATTGTGTCTCGATGGTATGTCCAATTGTCATCCATAAAATTTCCATCATTGTTTGGGAACAAGAAGTCCATGAATGACTGCAACTGGTCTCCAATTAGCCGAACATAGTCATTTAGAGTCAATGATCGGTTCATTCCGACCAGAGGACTCAGTCAAATCCATGTAAACACAGCCCGCCCCACCATGTAACCGCCACCAGCTTCCACAGCGCTCTGTGGACAACTTGGTTCTATGACTTCGTGAGGTCTGTGCCTCACACAGACCCTACCAACAGAAATCGGGACTCATCTGACCAGGCAATGGTTTTCCGTGCATATAGGGTACAACTGGACACGAGCCCAGGGGAGGCGCTGCAGCGATGTGGTGTTAGCAAAGGCACTAGCCTCGGTCGTCTGCTGCCACAGGTCACCGACGCCAAATTTTGCCGCTCTGTTCTGAAGGATACATTTTTCATAAGTCCCACATTCACTTCCCGCAGTTTTGTTTATCTGTTAGCACTGACAAATCTGCACAAACGCCGCTGCTCTTGGTCGCTAAGTGAAGGCAGTCGACCACTGAGCTGTACATGGTGAAAGTAATGCCTGAACTTTGGCATTCTCGGTAAACTCTTGAACTGTGGATGGATCTCTGAATAGTGAATCGCCTACGGATTTTCGAAATTGAAATTCGTCTAGACCCAACCACCATTCCTCTTTCAAAGTCTATTAATTCCCGTCGTGTGGCCAAGATCACGTAGGAAACCTTTTCACACGAATCGCCTGAGTACAAACGACAGCTCCACTGCACTTTTATACCTTGCGTGCGAGGTACTGTCGCCATCTGTATATGAGCATATCGCTATCCCATGACTTCTGTCACCTCAGTGAAGTAGCAGTATTACTAAGTGAGCAAGGAAACGATTACCATTCGCAGATTCCCTGTCTAATGGCTTCCAGTGGCTACACAAATATTTTCAATATTTCGCTTATTTATTACAGAAATTAAAAGTGTAAAATGCCGTCATAATCTACTCATTAAGCCTGTCGGTGTGGCCGTGCGGTTCTAGGCGCTTCAGTCTGGAACCACTTGGCCGCTACGATCGCAGGTTCAAATCCTGTCTCGGGCATGGATGTGTGTCATGTCCTTAGGTTAATTAGGTTTAAGTAGTTGTAAATTCTATGGGACTGACGACCTCAGAAGTTAAGTCCCATAGTGCTCAGAGCCATTTGAACCATTTTTTCTACTCATTAAGAGGCATAATCTTTTGTTAAAATTTTAAGTCAAGTATTACATTAAAGAAACTGTACGTTTGTCTTGTGGCAGCGAAACTGACGGAGCCCAAATACCCGAACATTATTCATACAGTATTTGGGAGCGCTTTGCGACTTCCAACAATGATTGCACGTCATTTGAAAATCTGACGAAACTTTTTCTCCTTGATACAAAATGACGAAAGGAAAAAAAGTATATCGCTTACTATAATTTCACTGTTCATGCAGTAAAGAACTCTACAGGGGAGGAATGGGAGGGTAACTGAGATACAATTTATTTGATTTTGGATGCTGTTTAGTGGTTGTTCTGATAATTACAACGCGGCCCCCATTTTAATGTTTATGCTCGACAGTTGGACAAATGAAGAAAATGTAGCTTTAACATGAAGATACGTAACGGCTCTTTTGACGATAGGTTTTAGAGTTTTAGAACAGAATTGGAGAGCTTGAAGCCAATTGGAGCCATGTACAATAACCTTTTTATGAAAGATACCGGTAACTAAAGGTGTCCATAATTCCTTCAGAAATTATTTCTGGGTAAAGCACGATATTTTTCGTACGATATCGTGTGCGTGGAGGCAGACGTGGACGCGTTCAACGACATCTGATGATCTGAATGCTGTCAGGTCCATCTTGTTGCCACTTTTGTCAAGTTCTAAGCACACGTTTGCTGTCGAAGTGTTTGTCTTGCAGCGGGCATCGACTTCTGTAAATGTAGTGCTCCACTGAGTCATTCGATGGCGTTTCCGAACTTGGTTTTCCATCCTCTGTTGGTTCCCACAGACATCCCCTACAGTCCCAAGATGTTTTTAGGTAGTACATGCCGTTTATTCACTATACATACGATAATAATGGTAGATTAAAACAAATATCAATAATAATGTTTTTTCAGTGATAGTTGTAGTAACGGGCCTAGTAATGGGTGTAGTGGTCGTGTAAGTAGATTGGTAAGTAGTGATAGACGTTAAATTTTATATGGTGTTGAAATTTGAAAATATAATCAAATATTAGTAGCTTGCACGAGTGAGAACAGATGGGGTGAAAGGGTAAACTTATTCTGACACTTTCGCTATCAAATGTGAAATGCGGTAGATAACGTATACCTGAAGTCTTTCCATAGAACAGAGAGCCGTAGCTGGTTGTACTTACTCTGAACGGTGGAGTTGTGTTTCTTCCGTGCCTTCTTCTGCACGACCTGAAAAGCGTTACGCGGATTGATTTTTCGCTTTAAACCGCCCGTTCCCTGGGTGGGCAGTGAAGTTGCGAGCTGGATTGGGAGCTTGGTGCTCTGCCGCAGTAAGCCCGTTAACGAATGTGAGTGCGTCCGGGACGCCTCGACTAACACTCGTGGTCAGCGTAAAACTGGGACTCGATTGCTGAAAGCGGTACTGGAGAAGCCGAGGAGGAAGCGTTAGGTTTGTTTCAATTTCTATGGGCCCGCATTTTGCAGGAGTTTAACCCTCTGAGTTACGTAGCTTGTATCGTGAGCCGGTATACTTCGTAAGTACAAAAGAGAGACCACTGTGCTGTCACTTTAGGTTAGTTTCCCACGGAGGAAAATGATTATCTACTCAGGGTCCGACCGTGTAAGCCGTTCTGAAGTTCAGGAGGACCTCCATTAGTATGCACACTAATAAGGATGGGATGAAAGGTCACATAAAAAAAATTAGGGCTCCAGCTCTGTGATGTGTATAAATAAGAACAACCTCCTTTGGATCAGTGGCCTGATGCAGACCTTTCTATTGAACGCCACATCGGCCACTTGCGTGTTATTTCTAGCTACTCCTCACATCGTTGAGAGGTATATGTGAGGTTAAAACAAAGTGTGAAAAATCCGAGATACGAGCCCACGACCCCTCTGTTTTCAGCCAAGCCCGACAGGTGTTTCCGTATAGTTCGCCTCTAAGTTTAGTGAATTAGTTTCTATCAAAACACGTGACATTTATGGCCGTATTTATTCACTGTATGACTTAGAAGTCTAAATTTATCTCATCGCCAGGAAACCGCAGACTTTAGTTTCTGAACTAAGTTCCAGGTTTGATATCTCTACCCGTTCCTGATAAAAAAAAGGGTCTTAACTGATGGACAGACAGAGAGACAGCAACTAGCAAATATGTATATTTATATCTCACATGGTGACAGAGTAACAATTTTCGATGTTTCTTCCTTCACTTTTACTGTGAAACCATGCTTCTTCTTGGCAAATGTTATGATTCTAGGCCAACTGGAAGTAGCTTATAGGTTTTAATGAGAGAGCTTACGAGTATCAAAATACGTGACGTAAGTATTCGTGTGCTTGCATTGTATTACCTTAGAAGCTTACAGTTTTTACACAATCATAAGATCGTAAACGCTATTTCAGTGGTGTCCAAAATTAAAACAACAAACTGCTATTTTCCCACCCTGTGTCTAATTTACAATATAATCATACAAACTGTCAACAGATGTCGTTACGATGATGATCTGCACGGAAGATGGTATTCCGTTCAACGGACAACCACGCCAGCAATGACGTCACCCATCTATCAAGTGGGGTAGTCCAGCATCCACAATCGCTGTGTGCACAGTCACAGAGGGTGCAGTATGGCACAGAGAAGGAGCCTACATACTGTCTGCTGTGGAGGACCATAGGAAGAATGGAAGCAAAGGAGTCGCAAACTGATATGGCCCGATGGCTTAATGTAAATCTTCTGTTCTTTCTCTTATGAGTAGACAGTTTATAGAGAACGAAACTGATTTCGGACATCAGGTCAGAGCCGACCACGTGAGGCATCAGGAAGGGTGTACGGTTATTTGGCTGTAAGGGCACGACGGAACCGCCTTAGTACTGCACTGCAACTGGTTCAAATGGTGGCTCAAATGGCTGTGAGCACTATGGGACTCAACTGCTGTGGTCATCAGTCCCCTAGAACTTTGAACTAGTTAAACCTAACTAACCTAAGGACATCACACACATCCATGCCCGAGGCAGGATTCGAACGTGCGACCGGAGCAGCAGCGCGGCTCCGGACTGGAGCGTCTAGAACCGCACGGCCACCGCGGCCGGCACTGCAACTGGAATCTGGCATCGCAACATCCCCTAGACGTTTTGTATCGAGGCAAACGGTGTACAGAAATAAGTGCGCAGACGTCGTCGCTCTGATATACAGGGTGTTACAAAAAGGTACGGCCAAACTTTCAGGAAACATTCCTCACACACAAAGAAAGAAAATATGTTATGTGGACGTGTGTCCGAAAACGCTTACTATCCATGTTAGAGTTCACTTTATTACTTCTCTTCAAATCACATTAATCATGGAATGGAAACATACAGCAACAGAACGTACCAGCGTGACTTCAAACACTTTGTTACAGGAAATGTTCAAAATGTCCTCCGTTAGCGAGGATACATGCATCCATCCTCCGTCGCGTGGAATCCCTGATGCGGTGATGCAGCCCTGGAGAATGGCGTATTGTATCACAGCCGTCCACAATACGAGCACGAAGAGTCTCTACATTTGGTACCGGGGTTGCGTAGACAAGAGCTTTCAAATGCGCCCATAAATGAAAGTCAAGAGGGTTGAGGTCAGGAGAGCGTGGAGGCCATGGAATTGGTCCGCATCTACCAATCCATCGGTCACCGAATCTGTTGTTGAGAAGCGTACGAACACTTCGACTGAAATGTGCAGGAGCTCCATCGTGGATGAACCACATGTTGTGTCGTACTTGTAAAGGCACATGTTCTAGCAGCACAGCCGGCCGAAGTGGCCGTGCGGTTAAAGGCGCTGCAGTCTGGAACCGCAAGACCGCTACGGTCGCAGGTTCGAATCCTGCCTCGGGCATGGATGTTTGTGATGTCCTTAGGTTAGTTTGGTTTAACTAGTTCTAAGTTCTAGGGGACTAATGACCTCAGCAGTTGAGTCCCATAGTGCTCAGAGCCATATTTTTTCTAGCAGCACAGGTAGAGTATCCCGTGTGAAATCATGATAACGTGCTCCATTGAGCGTAGGTGGAAGAACGAAACTAAAATGAGCTCTAACATGGAAATTAAGCGTTTCCGGACACATGTCCACATAACATCTTTTCTTTATTTGTGTGTGAGGAACGTTTCCTGAAAGTTTGGCCGTACCTTTTTGTAATACCCTGTGTATCCGATGGTAGTTCATGCTCGCAATTACGAATACATTTCCTGTATACTAAGTAAGTATCCATACATACGTCGTAAGTACATTAATAATATCTTTGCGTTCATATTTCTTGTACAACCTATGTAAAAAGAAAATTCTCAGCTTATTTTCTGAATGTAAGGGTCTTCATCACCTAGATATATTTATAGCTGGATAAGCAACTACACACGCCCGTTTAAATACGTAATTAATGTCCAACTCGCATCACTACGGAAGTTATTTATCATTTGCGACGCCGTGGATGCAGACAGCTCACAGACCGCAGCAATTCAGTGCAGCTAATGGTGTTCGGCTTGCTGCCGCCGTGGGAACACTGCTGCCTGCCCGTCGCTTCCCATATTCCAGCGGCACACGCTGCGTCAAACGCCAGCGCTAATGAAACTTACTGCAGTAGTAGTGTCCCAACACATACACGTCTTGCTGCTAGTGGCTACAGATGACTCGACGCTAATTCACACAAACGTGTTTCTAAAAATCAAACGAATTTTCAGTATTAAATAACAAAACAGGAGGAATCAAAATATACCCAAATAAACCGGAGAAAGACAAACATGAGAACAGCGAAAAACTTATGAAAATTGGCTATCACGAAGGAGAATCCTGCCACCTTGGAAGCAAAATTACCCATGACGAACGAAGCAACAAAGACGTAACAAGCAAAGTTGCAAATGCTAAGAGGGCATTGCTGGCCAGCAGAAGTCTACTCGTATCAAACGTAACCCTAATTTTGTGGAGGAAATTTATGAGTATTAACGTTTTGAGCACAACATTGAATGGCAATGAATCATGAAAATGAGATTTAACAGAAGAGTTTTTATGGAATCAGATGGAATGATAAAACAAAGAATGAGAAGCTTCTCCGCAGAATTTGTGAAGATACGAATGTATGGAAAACACTGACAAGAAGAAGAGTCTGTCTGATATTACATGTATAAAGACTTTGAAACGACCCTTTTGAAAATTATGAATGACTGTGCTAGTAAAACTCTTACGTTATTTGATACAGAAACAGCCGAGTAAAACTCAACCCACTCAAACAATATTCTCTTTACTTATTCTGATAATTACTAAACTGACACACAATATTTTTAGCGCAATGCAATCTGACCTTCAATAATCCCTACAAAAGAATGGCCTTGACTAACAATAACCTATACCTTTCATGAATCACTTACCTCACAAAAATCTTCTTTGCTCGAACTAGTGCAATACAGCAAGCGCCAATACTGCAGCTAAATAAAAGATTCTAACTACTGAAGGCACTAACTACTCTTAGGCATAGTTAGCAACTGAAAGATTTTGATAGACAACAAATAATGTATTTACCTTAATAGTGTTCCAAAGTCGTCATATATATATCAATCAATTCATGACATCAATCTTTACAAATTTCCTTTTTCTGGCGGACACACGTCCAGATAGTCCGCTTATAGTAACCTCTCAAAACTCGGGCATCTCTCTCTCCACATCCACCACTGCTGGCGGCTCACCTCCAACTGCCCAACGTTACACGCTGTTCACATCCAACTGTCCAACACTAAACAAGCGAATACTCCAACAATGAGTCCAACGAGCCACAGACTGCACACAGCGCAGTCAGCGATTTTCATACGGAGCGCTACATTGCGTTATCAACATAAAAACCTAAACAGCCTACTTATAACTTTAGGAAATAACCTCCATGGTAATAAAGGGACGTGTAGAGAATAAAAGCTGTAGGGAACGACATAGATGGGAATATATTCAACAAATGATTGAGTACGTAGGGTGCAAGTGCTATTCTGAAATGGGAAGGTAGTTTGAGAACCGCCTGAAAATAAAAGTTGCAAATAAGACTCCAGTTTCATTTATTGCCCTTTATCCATTTTGTAACATTTGAATTAGCTGACAGACTAAAATATATGATGCTGTACGAAAGCCAGTAAAATGAAAACCGGAAAAACGGAAAAAGTAAGTAAACTGTTTACTATTTCAAAGCCGGCTGGAGTGGCCGAGCGGTTCTAGGCGCTGCAGTCTGGAACCGCACGACCGCTACGGTCGCAGGTTCGAATCCTGCCTCGGGCATGTATGTGTGTGAGATCCTTAAGTTAGTTAGGTTTAAGTAGTTCTAAGTTCTATGGGACTTGTGACCTCTGAAGTTAAGTCCCGTAGTGCTCAGACCCAAGCCATTAAAATTGCTACACCACGAAGATAAAGTGCTACAGAAGAGAAATGTAACCGACACGAAGAAGATGCTGTGATATGCAAACGATTAGTTTTTTAGAGCATTCACACAAGGTTGATGCCGGTGGCGACACCTACAACGTACTGACATGAGGGAAGTTTCCAACCGATTTCTCATACACATAGTTAGGTTTAAGTAGTTCTAAGTTCTAGGGGACTGATGACCACAGCAGTTAAGTCCCATAGTGCTCAGAGCCATACTATTTCAAAGGTTATCGCCATAACTGTTAATACATTTGCCTCACTGAGAGACCAGGCGGCCAATGCATTCGCGGAAAAATTTTTGCGTTCCACACGGAACCATGATTGTGCCGACGAGTGCACATCTTCGTCCGAAGCAAATTGAAGCCCACGACTGGCTTTCCTCATGGGCCGAAACATATAAAAAGCACACTGGGAGAGAACGGGATTGTATGGAGGAAGTGTAAGAGCATTTCATTGAAAAATCTGGAGCATAGTCGAAACAACCTTGACATCATGTGGGGCGTCCACTCTCAACACCTTAGTTGTCTTTCCGTAGATTTTCACACCATCTTCCTGTAATATTTCTCCATGTCCCCAAAATCTACTCAAATCCCATACGCTAGTGACTTCAGATAATCCTGTCGGAAGCACTCATTACAAGTGAGATACTGTAATCATTCTGCCTTTAGCACGGGACTTCCACACGAACGAACGATGAGGGGTATCTGTTGTGCAGTTTTGTCATCTGAATGAAAATTTAGACACCCGAGCATCCATCTGAACACAGCCACTTACCTACAACATGCTGCATCCGGCATAAAAGTTTCAAAGTTTCTAGTTCCCTAACCGAAATCGATAGAAATCATTTTTGCGTGCAGTTGGTTTAAATACTTCAGCTACGTGGTGGAAAAAATAATGCTCTATTTAAACCTTGCTGTAACTGGGCCGCAACTAAGTAACCGACTGAAGCGGCAGTGGGCTTAGACTGTGAGACACGGGATACACAGGCTGGCTCTTTGGTGGTAATTTTGCAGTTGGTCGCAGCGACATCGCTGCAGTAGCATTCTGTAATGCAGCAGTCTACTCAATGGTGGACTAGGCTGCTGCAAGTTGTATCATAAAGCAACGTTTCTCAGCCAGCTGTGTGAAGGGAAACCAACTCCAGTCACAATACAGATCAGCTGGTAGAAGCACTTCCATCGGTGCTGTGTATTGGTCCGACGCAGTCTCCGCGCCAGGCATCACTCATACGTTTAGTGAAGCCGCTTCAACCTCATACAGCAGCACCATCTGCTACACGAGCCTCTGATCTGAGTTGGTGGTTCTGGGCTTCAAACTGGATCCGCTGAGGAGGCGCCCTCGCAGGCTGCTATCGTGTGACACACGATCCACCCATCGAGAGTCGCCGTTTAGACTCGGAGAGTCCGAATGCCCACGCCAGCCGCCCAGGACTGTGGACAGTATATACTAATCAAGCCGTAAGCATTGTTTGTTGACCGAGCGAGGTGGCGCAGTGGTTAGCACACTGGACTGGCGTTCTAGAAGACGACGTCTCAAACACGCATGCGGCCATCCTCTTTTAGGTTCTGCATGATTTCCCTAAATCGCTTCAGGCAAGCGCCGGGATGGTCCCTTCGAAAGAGCATGGTCGACTTCCTACCCCATCCTTCCCGAATCCAATGGGACCGATGACCTCGCAGTTTGGTCCCCTTCCTTAACTCACTCAACCAACCAATCCTTTGTTGTGGAGCGGACCATCTTGCGTCAGCCATTTCTGGTTACGCTGCCTTCAGCGGACACAATGGTTACTATCAGCCACAGCCAGTGCGTGGCTGCAGCTGTAAACTTATTGCATAAGAATTATGTAAATGTATGTCTTATTGAGACACCATTGTCGACTCAGCTGGAAAAATTTCGAAGCTGAAATCTCAGGAAAAGCATTGTATGAATAAGCACATTACCTTGTCATGTTTATGATTATTACCAGAGAGAGGGTTATTCGGAAAGTGAGGGGCGATCGGTCGCAAAATGGAAACCACAGTGAAAATCCTATGAAGTTTTGCACAGTTTTATTGAGCAGTGTCTCTGGTATGCCCATCGATCGCGTTACGTCGTTCTTTTTAGTTCTGAGCACAACGGGAGCACGTAAAGATACCTAAGCAATAATGTCTCCCGCCAAGTATGAGGGCCTGATGAGAAATTTCACCTGAAGCTATGCAGCTAACATTATATAACTGTCGTGCGTTTTCTTCTTCAGGACAAATGGGTTCAAATGGCTCTGCGCACTATGGGACTCAACTGCTGTGGTCATCAGTCCCTAGAACTTAGAACTA
Organism: Schistocerca americana; assembly: GCF_021461395.2. Lineage (NCBI taxonomy): Eukaryota > Metazoa > Arthropoda > Insecta > Orthoptera > Acrididae > Schistocerca > Schistocerca americana. Next base: position 174,894,366 of record NC_060122.1, on the reverse strand, counting down.
CTTAAACCTAACCAACCTAAGGACATCACACACATCCATGCCCGAGGCAGGATTCGAACCTGCGACCATAGCGGTCGTGCGGTTCCAGACTGTAGCGCCTTTAACCGCTCGGCCACTCTGGCCGGCTTCTTCAGGACAACTCACACATAATAGTTTGCAGTCTTGTTACGTAAATTTCTCTATCTATAAGCTTTTGGTGGAGAGCGGGTTTGTAAGACGGTATAAAAGGTTTATTACAAACCTTACGGTCTCTTTCTCGTAATGAAATACAGCGGGCGATCTCTAAGCTGTTGATGCGCGTGCGAATCATTCGGTTCACATTTTACGTCAAACTGTCTCGAACCAGAGTTCTCTGATAGAGTTCCCTTTAGGATGACACGTCAACCTATCCTGAATAACAAAAATGTTGTCAGCAGGGCGAAAATTCGGTAACCGTATCATGAAATGCGTATTCGTGAACATTCCATGTATCACATATTCCCGAAAAATTGTCGACAGTAACAGTGAACAACAAATCGAAAAAAATTTATTTGCTTTAGTCTACAGTACCACTTTTATTTTGCCTACTGCGCACAACACTTAATTGATTAGAAGATCAATGGTCAAATCGGCATTTAAAGCTTGTAAGGGTTTTGCAGTGTAGATTACAATTTGCGATAATTATTACGAAAAAAATTGTTCGGTTGCGCTGAGTTAGTTAGTACTGAAGATAGACAATCAGAACACTTCGTGCGAAAGTTCAAACAACCCGCCAGATACAGATAGTTTTTCTCATAGCTTAGATGATAACACACGAAACTGCTCAGCTTTTGGCTCGGGTTTGAGCCCCACTGCCATTCCATGTCCGATTTTAGCATCATTCTCGTGTTCGGCTTTATGGCAGTCCAGTCATAGGCATCCTCTGTTCGGTTGACCAAACGTCTTGCGTCATCCATTGTGGTTATTCCAAATCAGCGTTCGTCTCTCTCCAGCGGACACACTCGCTACTAAAGATGCATAGCCGCAGTTGTAGATCTACTGTATAAGACGTATAAAAATGTATGTTTTATTGGAAGACTCATTAGCGCTGCGACATCAGCAGCACTCCGACTCTCTGGGTTGCCTGTCATCGATCAACCACCACACAATCCCTACTTGGCTCTATCCAACTTCCATCTGTTTCCAAAACTAATAAATTGATTCGCTCATCCTACTTTTTTAGTGTCAGTATAAAATATTGGATCTTTCTTGGACATTTGATGAATGTCGAAATAATAAACCATTGTTGATGAATGTAATAAACATCATTTGTGCTGGTACTTGGTGAGGGCAGATTCTTCTTTACAGTCCATGCATACTGCTTGATTTTCCTGTCTCTTTTGTCTTCCTTTCAATTATTTTCGCTTTCTTGAATAAAATGTAATTGCCTTTATCTTACGAACTTGTTCTTCCACGCTAAGCACTTTGACTTGTATTTTCTTGCTTTTTCTGTAGATTTTTGTGGAAGCTTTGCATTCAAACCTTTTAATTATCCTTGAACTTTGTCACACTTTGAGCAAGTATCAGTACCCAGATACCTTGATTTGTATTTGCTGTTAAATATTTATATCTGTATACCTCATATGCAACAGGAAATTCAGAGTATTTTCCTTTATGTAACTCAAAGCATCTTCTTATTGATAGGTCTTCTTGAAGGTACATTCGGTCTGTCTTTCCGTTGTTACAGTGAGTCTCTCTTCTCTCAAAAGCATCTGTGTGGTTTATAATGGCTACCACATTTATTTTTGATGATTTTAAGATGCTTAGTATGTATATCTCTTTTCTCTTTTGGAGACATTCCAGGACAGTTCGTACTCGACTATATAGTATGCAATCTGTGCTTTGTTACTACAAAGCAACTAAAGCCTTTAGCAAGCAAGAATTGCACTAATCGTTCAGCTTACAGTAAATAAGAAGAAGAGATATCTGGCCCTGGAATCTTGATATGTAGGCCTCTTGCGAGCAATTAATGTCATCGAATTAAGTTGGTTAAACAGGGAGACCAAAAATTTAGGTTACCTGACAAATTAAAATTATTAATAATCTGTTCTTTTTCATGGGGTTTGACTTCACTGAAAAACTCAGAAAGTGAGCATTTGCAGTCACTGCCTAACTCTTTAGACATTGTTCTAAGGTTCCTACAAACGTTACTCGTACTACCACAAATTTTTCTCTTTCTACCTGATGGATAAACAAGTGGTTTCTCACCGTCTTTTGATAATCTACACATTTTGAAAATCCTAACAGGATCACATTACTATCACACTACAAACTACTGGAAAGAAACAACACAGAGTAAGAAAGTCAATCGATGCAGTCGCAACTCAACTGATCTAAAGGGTGCAATGTGAACAGCTTAAGTAACAATTTCAGTTAAAAGACCAGCTTAGGACGTTATTTCAAAAAGTGAGATCCTTTGTATCTTGATAACTTGCCACTTTATTTGAAAGTCATATTAATAGCCTTGTGGTACTGACGACTAGCCATCAGAAAGTGCCATAATTAAATGGACTTACCCCGTTTCTTACATGGGGTCTTCATATGTCATACATTTTACGGGGTCGACTGCCCCGCTTCGATGATACAAGTTGCAATCTTGCCACTAGAGGGCTCCAAACTGTAAAGTGTAACATGGCAATTGTTTGAGTAGTCGTGTTCCTAACGGCATAGCACATGCCTCCACTTGAAATCCATAGAAGAATGAAACCTCTCTTTCACCATGGCAATGCCCGACCATGCAGGAGCGCTGCGACATTGGCAACAATCCGACGCCTTGGGTTGTGTGTCATTGATCATAATCCATACAATTCCGACTTGACTCCATCCGATTTTCATCAGTTCCCAAAACCTGAAGAACACTTTGCTTATTTCCTGAAGTCGTCTCTTGGCACATAAGAATGTAGTGGCTGACGGAGATATCTGACGAAGATACCTGAAGCTCCTTCATTGGCATTATGTCGGAATTCGCTGAGCATCAGCAACAGTGGATTTGTATGTCAAATGTATTACACGTCAGATAACTGTTTGTGTGTGTCCTCCTGCCTTCTGTATAGTAGTTCAAGGAGGAATTGAACAACGGCGTGCTGAAAACTAATGCCTCCGAATTCTTTTTCCTGTTCTCAACATCGATTGAGGTATTACATGTCATGGCTATTACTCGGTCGGCAACGCTCTGCCGCTAGGATAGTCCAAATGGTTCAAATGACTCTGAGCACTATGGGACATAACATCTGAGGTCATCAGTCCCCTAGAACTTAGAACTACTTAAACCTAACTAACCTTAGGACATCACACACATCCATGCCCGAGGCAGGATTCGAACCTACGACCGTAGCGGTCGCGCGGTTCCAGACTGAAGCGCCTAGAACCGCTCGCCTAGAACCGCTACGTGAGAAACAGCGTGCTGTAACGGAGTTTCAAACCGAGAGACAGTTTCTCCACACTTGGGACGCCTTCTCCTTCAGCATTACAATGCGGAATCACACACGAATGCTGCGACAACTGCAATAATACGACGTCTTGGATTCACTGTCATCGATCATCCCCCGTACAGTCTCGACTTGATAATCGGACTTTCATGTTTGCAAAATTTAAGTAACACTTTCGGTGGCCTCAGTTTGTTGGTAATGAAGCAGTGAAAGTAGAGGTGAGGTTGTGGCGCCCCCAACACAGTCAAATATTCTACAAAGATGGAATCAAGGCAAACCGGATGTCTCATTAGAAGAAATGTGTTCGTCAGGTATGTAGACACGAAGATTAAAGGTAGAGAATGTTGGTAAAGTTTGTCTTATTTAAAAAGCCTTAAAAGTTTTCTTATAAAATATTTGGAGGTATTACTTCTCAACTCGCTATCGTATAATCAGCGTCACCTGTAGTAAATCTGTAGATCAAATGGATAAGATAGTTGTATTTGGTATGCTAATGTGTATTGCTGTGTGGTAGGTATTTTTGAATCACATGATATACTGCAGTTTCTTCCTATGATGATGGTTATAAAAAAGGAAACTGATGAAGTATACAGTTGAATGTGTACAGCAGATGGCTATGAAAATGGTTTTTTCAAGTATTTTGCAGCTGTAGCAAATTACCTCTGCAGTGTGATTCAGTTGCCCCTAGCACTGGGTTTTATACAGCTCTTCTAATTCAATGTGCAAGAGTTTCGTATCCTATTTCTACCTACAGGCAAACTACTAGCTACTAGTTCTTCAGTAAAAATGAACAGGACCTGCTTGTAAGCAATTTAACGAAGTTAAATTTTTTCCTAGGATATTTTTTCGCTGGAGGCCACGGTTTGCGAGTTATTCGAGAAAAACGCATTTGAAAAGTGACTTTTGTGGGTTTGTCTTGAATAATTTTGAAACTACGACCGCTAGCAAAAGAGCATCCCAATACAAAATTTTATTGCACAAAATTTCCTACAAAAGAGACAGCTTGCCTGTAGTGTATGTGACGATGTTGAATTCTTGTGTGTACTACACTACTGGCCATTAAAATTGCTACACCAATAAGAAATGCAGATGATAAACGGGTATTCATTGGACAAATATATTATACTACAACTGACATGTGATTACATTTTCACGCAATTTGGGTGCATAGAACCTGAGAAATCAGTACCCAGAACAACCACCTCTGGCCGTAATAACGGCCTTGATACGCCTGGGCATTGAGTCAAACAGAGCTTGGATGGCGTGTGCAGGTACGCTGCCCATGCAGCTTCAACACGACACCACAATTCAACAAGAGTAGTGACTGGCGTATTGGGACGAGCCAGTTGTTCGGCCAGCATTGACCAGGCGTTTTCAATTGGTGAGAGATCTGGAGAATGTGCTGGCCAGGGCAGCAGTCGAACATTTTCTGTATCCAGAAAGGCCCGTACAGGACCTGCAACATGCGGTCGTGCATTATCCTGCTGAAATGTAGGGTTTTTCAGGGATCGAATGAAGGGTAGAGCGACGGGTAGTAACACACTGAAATGTAATGTCCACTGTTCAAAGTGCCGTCAGTGGGAACAAGAAGTGACCGAGACGTGTAACCAGTGGCACCCCATACCATCACGCCGGGTGATACGCCAGTATGGCGATGACGAATACACGCTTCCAATGTGCGTTCACCGCGATGTCGCCAAACACGGATGCGACCATCATGATGCTGTAAACAGAACCTGGATTCATCCGAAATAATACGTTTTGCCATTCGTGCACCCAGGTTCGTCGTTGCAGGCGCTCCTGTCTGTGATGCAGCGTCAAGGGTAACCGCATCCATGGTCTCCGAACTGATAGTCCATGCTGCTGCAAACGTCGTCGAACTGTTCCTACAGTTAGTTGTTGTCTTGCAAACGTCCCCATCTGTTTACTCAGGGATCGAGACGTGGGTGCACGATCCGTTACAGCCATGCGGAGAAGATGCATGTCATCTCGATTGCTAGTGATACGAGGCAGCTGGGATAGAGCACGGCGTTCCGTATTACCCTTCTAAACCCACCGATTGCATATTCTGCTAACAGTCATTGGATCTCGACCACCGCGAGCAGCAATGTTGCCATACGATAAACCGCAATCGCGATAGGCTACAATGGGACCTTTATCAAAGTCGGAAACGTGATGGTACACATTTTTCCTCCTTACACGAGGCATCACAACAGCGTTTCACCAGGCAACCCGGTCAACTGCTATTTGTGTATGAGAAATCGGTTGGAAACTTTCCCCATGTCAGCACGTTGTAGCCGTCGCCACCTGCGCCAACCTTGTGTGAATGCTCTGAAAAGCTAATCATTTGAATATCACAGCATCTTCTTCTCGTCGGTTAAATTTCGCTTGTGTAGCACGTCATCTTTGTGGTGGAGCAATTTTAGTGGCCAGTAGTGTAATTAAGGTGTTGCAGGTTGCGTAAAACCCAGCGGTAGGGGCAGCTGAATACAGTAATTGTAAATTACGGTGAAAAACAACTTATCTGAAGCACCCTATAAATTGTAAACAGTAACATGTCTGTGGCATGCCCATGCGGTACTGCCGAATTTGGCGATTTCGTCCTGTTAAGAACGATATGGTCAATTCCATCCTCGAGGAAGTTCCGTCTGCGAGGAAGTCTCGGGTCTAGCACTATCCTCCGTTAGCAGCTGCAAGTGCATCGACACTGTCTCGAGCGAGACGTAGGTGGAGCGGTTGAGGGATCCACGGTATCGCTGGCAGGGCTACGCGATGCTCCCTTCTGCGGACGATCCTCCGCGCCCTCATGAATACGTGAGCCGGCAGCCGGGTGCCGGCCGCGCCTCCTCGCGCGAGGACCGCCTGTTTATTTCAGAGCGCAGACCGGCCGCGCATTTGTCGTGGGCCGCCACCGCTCACGTGATCGGAATATCCGCGGCAGCTCCAACGCCGACGTCGCCACGGGCTTATTTTAATATTATGCAAAACTGCGCGTTTATATTCCAGTTAAGCGTGATCGAGCTGGCGGCAAATTGCGCGCATTATTTCGGTCGGCCGGCATTTTCCCTGTGACTGCGCGTAACAGCGGCGGCCACAGGTGAAGCGAATTGTGCCGCCGCCCTGCCATCCGATCGCCACTTCAATTTTAGCGGAAAATTTCTCCCTCCCGCCCTGCAATCTGCTGCCGACGTGGCTCCAGGTCAGACGTACTAAAAAAAAAAAAAAAAAAAAAAAAAACCTCCCTTCATTTCTCTCGCTCCTTGAGCACTGAAAGCGCTTCCCAATTGTAATTTCTAGTGTCTTTGTCTGCTGTCCACGTTATGGTCTACTTTCGAAATGAACTGGGAGCCAGGCACCGTTAAGAGGCGGTGGAGAAACTATATTTCCAGCGCAACTGTCCGCAGCTCGTGGTCGTGCGGTAGCGTTCTCGCTTCCCACACCCGGGTTCCCGGGTTCGATTCCCGGCGGGATCAGGGATTTTCTCTGCCTCGTGATGACTGGGTGTTGTGTGATGTCCTTAGGTTAGTTAGATTTAAGTAGTTCTAAGTTCTAGGGGACTGATGACCGTAGATGTTAAGTCCCATAGTACTCAGAGCCATTTGAAGCCATTTTTCCAGCGCAACTAGAAAATTCGATACTGCAGTTGTCTGAAGGTGGATTTTAGTTGGCAACAACTACGACTGTAGTACTACTGGAATGCCGTGGCGTGTGCTGGATACTGTGGGGCGGATCCTCCTATGTAGCACGCGAGCTCAAACAGTGCTTACTCAAAATCGTC